>NC_092334.1:64358815-64666447 GCF_046630445.1 Rutidosis leptorrhynchoides
ATAGATTGAACACCTGGTAATCGACCTTAACAGGATGCATATAGAATATCCCCATCATTCCGGGACTCTCATCGGACATGATAAATCGAAGTACTAAAGCATCCGTAGCTCGGATGAGGCTTGTTGGGCCAAATAGATCTATCTTTAGGATTCGCGTCAATTGGTGGCAATTATAATAAACACCAATTCTTAGGCTACCAAGCTAAAAAGAGGCATATTCGGTTAGATAATCCAACCATAGAATGTAGTTTCGATCACTTGTGTCTATTTCGTAAAGCATTTATAAAAGCAGCGCATGTATTCTTAGTCCCAAAAATATATATTGCAAAAGCATTTAAAAAGGGAGCAAATGAAACTCACTATACGATATTTTGTAGTAAAAATATGCATTCGACGAAACTGAATAACGCAAGGTTGGCCTCAGATTCACGAACCTATATCATTCATATATGTATTAAAACATATAACAAGTTCATATATTAATAATATTAATATACTTGTTATATTTAATGATTCATATGTCATGTTTAATAAATAACTTAGATATATTTATTTTATATATCTTGAATGATTAATTAATACTTATATAATAATAGAGTTAGGTTATCTGTTTTAAATATGGTTTTATATATATTTAATTTTTATTTTAATAATAATAATGATACTAGTAATAATAATAAAAATGATAATAATACTAATTATTATTAATGGTAGTGTTAGAAATAATATTGATAATAATGATATTAAAAATTAATAGCTCATTTAAATCATAATTTTTACTTAAGCTTAATTATATTACTTAAATCACAATTTAATTATAATATTTTTATTTCATAACATTCTTCATAATATCCTAATATTTAAGATTTTAACGGTTTTATGTCTGTACGTACATATATATAAATATTCTGTTTATAAATTTTCATGACCAAAGCTATGTTATTCATATCTTATTCAATATAAATTTTATAGTTATATACATACTTATTAATTATCATAAGACTTTAGTTCATAAACTTTTACTAATACTTAATATTAACGATAATCTTATTTGTAGTTATAGTCATAATAATAATAGTAAATGATCTAAATGATAAAAATTTTAATAATAATAATACTTATAAGGATATTAATAATAATAATAATGATATTATTAATGATTATACTTATGTTAATAATAATAATAGTCATAATCATAATAATAATATTAATACATGTATTAGTAATAATAATAATGATAAAATTCATAATACTTAATTTATAATAATTCTAATTCTAATAATAATAATAATAACAACCATAATAATAATAATTATAATAACAATAATAATAGTAATAATAATAATAATAATAATAATAATAATAATAATAATAATAATAATAATAATAATAATAATAATAATAATAATCATAATAATAATAATCATAATAATAATTATAATGATAATAATAATGAATAAGTAAGTAACTACCTCAATAATAGGCCTTTTTAAAAAAAAACGCTCCAGCCCAGGCTCGAACCTATAACCTCTCGTTAACCAACACGACACCCTAACCGTTCCTCTGTCCCGTTTCATCTGTCTAAACCCAAACCCGAATTTATTTAAACATATTCTTCTGTTTTCTCTTTTTCCTTCTTCCCAAAACATAATCGACCAAATCAAATTTCCAATCTCCCACAACAAAGATTTTGTTACTACATTTAAGTATAACAATTAACATCAATAATTAATTTGTATTATTTTAGAAAACGAAAAAAATAAAATAATAAATAAAAAAAATCAAAAAAATTGACCTGCTGGTCGCGACTGCAATACAAAAATAATAATAATTGAATTTCGAATTTAATCACGTAATGGTCTATGTTTATAACATAAAATAGTTTGTAAATCATTCATAAAAATTATTGGAATCATTGATTTAACTCGAATCATAACAGAAACTTTGAATTTAATTGATGAACAATTGTTGACTTTTTGTTTCAAAAACTTTGACTCACAAATTCGAATTCGTTTTGAGAAATTGGAAAGTGAAAGTTTACAGAAAGTTCAACCTAATGAATCCTAACATAACAACATTTTTACATTTTTAAAATTCATTCGATTTCGAACTATTGTTAATCCTTGTAAAAAACATTAAGAACACTAAATTGAATTTCAAGGTTTAGATTGTTTTAGGTTAAAATTCTAACATGAATTGTGTTATAAATCATTCGTATAAACTTTCTAGATCATCAATTGATTCAGAAACTTCAAAATGAATTCCAATTTCTCTATGAACAAAACCTTTGACTTTTTGAAATTTATCTTTGACTTCAAAATTAGAAATTAATAGGAATAATTAAGGATTGAAAACTTACAGATAGTTCAAGTATTTGATTCCTAACATATCTGTATTTTTGAATTTTGATGATTGATTCCATATTGGGTTATTGATTTAAATTTGACACGAGCAGAGAAATAAAAGCTGGGTTTTTAAATTTCCTGTTAAATTTTACAAATTGCAGCATCTAATATATAATGTATCATTGAATAATTGTTGTAGAACATGATTTGATTAATTGAAAATGACTGGTAACAATAGCAGACAGAAAACAAAAAATCAGATAGAGTCGATGGAGATAGGAAAAAGAATTGGATTCTCATTTGATTTTATATATATAACTAATAATTAATAAATATAAATATATTAGTAATAATAATACTTTTAATATTATTAATGATACTAAAAATAATAATGCTAAAATTAATATCAATTACGTTGATAATTTTTTAATAATAAAGTTAATAATGATATTAATAATACCAATACTATTATTGATAAAGACAATAATAATAATTTTTAAGAATAATGATATAATAATAATATGATAATATTGATAATGACAAAAATGATAATTTTAATGAAAATACTAAGTTTAATACTAATTAATAATATAACAATTCATATATATCAAATTTTCATATCTGTATTTTATATTGAAAATAATAATATTACTAATACTAATATTAATCTTAATATTAATATTAATTTTAATAAAAACAATGAAAGTAAGTATAACAACTATAATTAGACTTGTAACTACATTTATTAATTATATAATATCTAATAATTATATCATATATTATATGAATACATCTATTGAATATTTAATATTTATACATTTTATAAATGTTACAATATAATAATTATTAATAGGAATCCTTTATATATATATATATATATATATATATATATATATATATATATATATATATATATATATATATATATATATATATATAGATTCATAATAATAATATACCTATTTATGTAGGTTCATTTTAATAATAGCCTAACTATTTTGTTTGTTATTATTAATTTTTACTTCTAATTGATTAAAGTGTATTTTATTAATTCAAAATATTATGTATACACTTATTTTTATTTTTACATATATATATATATATATATATATATATATATATATATATATATATATATATATATATATATATATATATATATATATATATATATATATGTATAGATTCATAATAATAATATACCTATTTATGTAGGTTCATTTTAATAATAGCCTAACTATTTTGTTTGTTATTATTAATTTTTACTTCTAATTGATTAAAGTGTATTTTATTAATTCAAAATATTATGTATACACTTATTTTTATTTTTACATATATATATATATATATATATATATATATATATATATATATATATATATATATATATATATATATATATATATATATATATATATATATATATATATATTATTTACACAATTGTTCGTGAATCGTCGGGAATAGTCAAAGGTTACATGGTTTCATGAAACAGTTCAAAAATTTTGAGACTCAGTTTAACAGACTTTGCTTATCGTGTCGACTTCATGTAAGAATAAAGTTTAAATTTGGTCGGAAATTTCTGGGTCATCACAATCTCACCACTAGCTACAAAACGTTGTTACTTTTACAACGTCTTTGTTTTATTGTTGGAGTATTTTTAGCCGCTTTTTTATTTCTCTAGATTCATAACCTTATTTTTGTTTTTGTTTCTAAATTTCTTATTGAATGCAAATATATGAGAGTGTAGTTTCATTTTGATGATAATTAATGGCCGCAAAACACATATTTGAAGTCACTACATTCTCCACAAAATCGAGCAAAATTTTATGGGGAATTTTCTGAAAAATTTTCAATTACATATCAGGCCCATATTCTCATGATAACTAAAAAACGGCTCTACAAGCAAGACTTCCTCAAGGATTTCCCCCGTTTGAAGCAGTTTAGATGTCGAAATGACATTTTACTATTTTTAAAGGTGAATTTTGCGCTTTTAGATCTTACGATAAGTAATACCTTCACATGTGAATTGTTGTGCCTATTTAAATACCATTATGATACTTGTTTTTATTTAATATTGTATTTAGGTACTTCGAGAATTATTTTGGGGCTACTATCTCACCATTAACTATAAAACGTTGCTGCTTTAATAACGTCTTGGTTTTATTGTTCGAGTATTTTTAGCCGCTTTTTTATTTCTCTAGATTTATAACCTTATTTTTATTTTTGTTAATAATTAATTTCATAATGAATGCGAATATATGTGAGTGTAGTTTCGTTTTGATGATAATTAATGGACGCAAAACACATATTTGAAGTCACTACATTCTCCACAAAATCAGGCAAAATTTTGTGGAGAATTTTCCAAAAAAATTTCAATTGCAGATTAGGCCCATATTCTGAGGATAACTAGAAAACAGTGCTACGAGCAAGACTTCCTTAAGGCTTTCCCCCGTTCGAAGCAGTTTAGATGCCGAAAATGACATTTTACTATTTTTAAAAAGTGAATTTTGCAATTTTAGATCTTACGATAAGTAATACCTTCACATGTGAATTGTTGTGCCTGTTTAAATACCACTGTGATACTTGTTTTTATTTAATATAGTATTAAGGTAAATCGAGAATCATTTTGGGGCTACTATCTCACCACTAGCTATAAAACGTTGCTGCTTTTATAACGTCTTGGTTTTATTGTTCGAGTACTTTTAGCCGCTTTTTTATTTCTCTAGATTCATAACCTTATTTTTGTTTTTGTTCCTAAATTTCATAATGAATGCGAATATATGAAAGTGTAGTTTTGTTTTGATGATAATTAATGGCCACAAAACACATATATGAAGTCACTACATTCTCCACAAAATCGGGCAAAATTTTATGGATAATTTTCCGAAAAGTTTTCAACTGCAGATTAGGCCTATATTCTCAAGATAACTAGAAAACGGTACTACGAGCAAGACTTCCTTAAGGCTTTCCTCCGTTTGAAGCAGTTTAGATGCTGTTAATGACATTTTACTATTTTTAAAGGTGAATTTTGCACTTTTAGATCTTACGATAAGTAATACCTTCACATGTGAATTGTTGTGCCTCTTTAAATACCACTATGATACTTGTTTTTATTTAATATTGTATTTAGGTACATCGAGAATCATTTTGGGGCTACTGTCTCACCAATAGCTACAAAACGATGCTGCTTTTATAACGTCTTGGTTTTATTGTTAGAGTATTTTTAGCAGCTTTTTTCTTTCTCTAGATTCATAACCTTATTTTTGTTTTTGTTTCTAAATTTCATAATGAATGCGAATATATGAAAGTGTAGTTTCATTTTGATGATAATTAATGGTCGCAAAACACATATATGAAGTCACTACATTCTCCACAAAATCGGGTAAAATTTCATGGATAATTTTCCGAAAAGTTTTCAATTGCAGATTAGGCCCATATATTCAAGATAACTAGAAAACGGTGCTACGATCAAGACTTCCTTAAGGCTTTCTCCCGTTCGAAGAAGTTTAGATGCCGAAAATGACATTTTACTATTTTTAAAAGTGAATTTTGCAATTTTAGATCTTACGATAAGTAATACCTTCACATGTGAATTGTTGTGCCTGTTTAAATACAAATACGATGCTTGTTTTTATTTAATATTGTATTTAGGTACATTAAGAATCATTTTGGGTCTACTATCTCACCACTAGCTATAAAAGTTGCTGCTTTTACAACCTCTTGGTTTTATTGTTCGAGTATTTTTAGCCGTTTTTTTATTTCTCTAGTTTCATAACCCTATTTTTGTTTGTTTCTAAATTTCTTATTGAATGCGAATATATGAGAGTTTAGTTTCATTTTGGTGATAATTAATGGCCGCAAAACACATATTTGAAGTCACTACATTCCTCATAAAATCGGGCAAAGTTTTGTGGAGAAGTTTCAGAAAAAATTTCCTTTGCAGATTAAGCCCATATTCTCAAGATAACTAGAAAATGGCTCTACATCTTAGACTTCCTCAAGGCTTTCCTCCATTCGAAGCAGTTTAGATGCTGAAATGACATTTTACCATTTTTAAAGGTGAATTTTGCACTTTTAGATCTTACGATAAGTAACACCTTTACATGTGAATTGTTATGCCTGTTTATGAAATGTCCCATTCATATGGATTATAAACATTTCATATTAATTGGTTTCGTTGCGATGTTTTGACCTCTATATGAGACATTTTTCAAAGACTGCATTCGATTTTTAAAACAAACCATAACCTTTACATTTTCGATAAAGGTTTAAAAGACATAGCGTAGATTACTAAATAATGGTAATCTAAAGTTCAACGTTTACACACGACCATTACATAATGGGTTACAATAATATATTACAACAATTTATTTTTTGAATGCAGTTTTTCTTTAAACATTAACATACAAGCAAGCTGACTCCAAATCTTGTCCTTAATTTAGCATGCAACAGCGAAAGCTCTTAATAATCACATGAGAATAAACATGCTTTAAACGTCAACAAAAATGTTGGTGAGTCATAGGTTTAACCTATATATTTATCAAATCCTAATAATAGACCACAAGATTTCATATTTCCATTTCTCATAAACATCATGCATGCATATAGCAATCTGCATAAAAATCATCCATATGTTGAACACCTGGTAACCGACCTTAACAGGATGCATATAGAATGTCCCCATCATTCCGGGACTCTCATCGGATATGATAAATCGAAGTACTAAAACATCCGTAACTCGGATGAGGCTTGTTGGGCCAAATAGATATATCTTTAGGATTCGCGTCAATTAGGGGCCATTTCCTAATTCTTAGGCTACCAAGCTAAAAAGGGGTATATTCGGTTCGATAATCCAACATATAATGTAGTTTCGATTACTTGTGTCTATTTTATAAAACATTTATAAAACTGCATGTATTCTCATCCCAAAAATATTAGATATTAAAAGTGGGACTATAACTCACTTTCACGTATTTTCACTTCATCGAAAAATAAGACTTGGCCACGGGTCAATTCACGAACCTATAACAAATATATATATATATATATATATATATATATATATATATATATATATATATATATATATATATATATATATATATATATATATATCAAAGTATGATCAAAATATATTCACAACATTTTTATTACGTGTTGACGTTTTAAGTTGTTAAGTTAGCAGTCCATCATTAGTAGTCCACAATTAGTAGTCCACAGTTAGTAGTACATAAATAAATATATTTTCTGGAATCAATCCACAACCCAGTGTATACAAATCTCAGACTCGATCACAACTTAAAGTATATATATTATTTTGGAATCAACCTCAACCCTGTATTGCTAACTCGAGCATTACCGCATATAGAGTGTCCATGGTTATTCCAAATAATATATATATATGACGTCGATATGATATGTCAAAACATTATATACGTGTCTATGGTCTATCAATATTACATAATATATATTAGACTACATGTATCATACGATATAAGTTAGTTAAGTTACGGTTAGTATAGATTTGTTATAAAATTTTCGTAGCTAAACTAATAAATCTAACCAATTTTGTTTTACCCATAATTTCTTCGTTATAAATCTGTTTTGAGTTAATCAAATTGCTATGATTTCATAATGAATTGAAATTTATGAAATAAACAGAAAAAGTATAAGTTTATAGTCAGAAATACAGGTTACAAGTCGTTTTTGAAAGAGGTAGTCATTTCCGTAAAAAAAAAACGACATCTTGATGACCATTTTGGAAAAACATACTTCCTCTTTGAGTTTAACCATGATTTTTGGATATAGTTTCATGTTCATAAGAAATATCATTTTCCCAGAAGAACAACTTTTAAATCAAATTTTATCATAGTTTTTAATTATCCAAACCAAAACAGCCCCCGGTTTTACTACAACGGCGTATGTTCGGTTTTACGGTGTTCTTCGTGTTTCCAGGTTTTAAATCATTAAGTTATCATATCATATAGATATATAACATGTGTTTAGTTGATTTTAAAAGTTAATTTAGAAGGATTAACTTTGTTTGCGAACAAGTTTAGAATTAACTAGTGATTACAAGTAATAATCTTCGAATAAGATAGTTATATATATATGAATAGAATGATGTTATGAACACCATTACTACCTCAAGTATAGTAGGTAAAACTACTGGAAATGATGAGAAAATAACTTGAGCTTCAAAGGATCTTTGATGGCTTGGAAGTTCTTGAAGTATAATCGTGACACAAAAATAAGTTCAAGTAAGATTGCTACTCGAATTAAGATAGTTATAGTTGTAGAATTCGAATCAAAGCTTGAATATGAATATTACCTTGAATAAGAAAAATAATCTACTGTAAATAACAAAGGTTTCTTGATCTTAGATGATTACTTGGAATGAATTAGAAAGCTTGGAAGTAGACTTGTAAACTTGAAAGTGTTTTTGAAGTTTTCTTGAGTAGTTATTTTGTAGGTTATTTTATGTATGAATTTATGAGCTAGATTGATGTCGATTTTGATGAAGATGATGAAGAACACTTAGAACATGAAGAGAGAACTTGAGAGAGATGTGTTTGATGCATAAAAGTTAGAAAATGAAAGTGTTTGTGTGAGTGCATGAATTCGTGATTTTGGAGTCAAGATAAAGGCTCCATAAGTTTGTATTTTTGTTAGATATTTCATGCTAGTTGCCAAATGATGGTTCCCACATGTTTAGGTGACTCATTAAGGCTGCTAAGAGCTGATCATTGAAGTGTATATACCAATAGTATGTACATCTAGGAGCTGGGTATTGTATGAGTATGAATACGGTTGCATACGAGTAGAATTGTTGATGAAAATGAATGAGAATGTAATTGTAAGAATTTTTGTTAAGTAGAAGTACTTTGATATGTGTCATGAAGTCTTTCAAAAGTGTACTAATACATCTTAATACACTACATGTATAAGCATTTAAACTGAGTCGTTAAGTCATCGTTTGTCGTTACATGTACATGTTGTTCCGGAACTTTTAAGTTAACGATTTCGTTAAATGTAATAAATCTCATTGTTATTATATCTAATGAGATGTTAAATTGTTACATTATATTGATAACATGATGTACTAATATATCTTAATATGATATATAAAGATTAAGACGTTATTACTACGATAATCGTTACGTATAAATATCGTTTTGAATTCCTTAAGTTAGTAGGTCTTGTTTTATGTATATAGTTTGTTGTTAATATACATAATGAGATACTTAATTATCATTTCATCATGTTAAACATATCTATATGTCCATATATATATCATCATGTCATATACAAGTTATAACGTTCGTGAATCATCGAACAAACTGGGTGGTCAAACGTTAACACAAAATCCGTTTCAATTAATCAAGTCTTAATAAGTTTGATTTCTTAACATGTTGGAAAAATTTATTTATGTAAATATTAATCTCATATAATATATATAATCATGGAAAAGTTCGGGTCACTACAGTACCTACCCGTTAAATAAATTTCGTCCCGAAATTTTAAGCAGTTGGAGGTGTTGACGTATCATCTAGAAATAAGTGCGGGTATTTCTTCTTCATCTGATCTTCACGCTCCCAGGTGGACTCGGGTCCTCTACGAGCATTCCATCGAACCTTAACTATTGGTATTTTGTTTTGATTAAGTCCTTTAACCTCACGATCCATTATCTCGATGGGTTCTTCAACGAATTGTAGTTTTTCGTTTATTTTAATTTCGTCTAAAGGAATAGTGAGATCTTATTTAGCTAAGCATTTCTTTAGATTCAAGACGTGAAAGGTATTATGTACGCCAGCTAATTGTTGCGATAATTCTAGTTGATAAGCTACCGGTCTGACTCGATCAATAATCTTGAGTGGCCCAATGTATCTCGGGTTTAGTTTTCCCCGTTTTCCAAAATGAACAACACCTTTCCAAGGTGATACTTTAAGCATGACCATGTCGCCAATTTAAAATTCTATATCTTTTCTTTTACTGTCAGCGTAGCTCTTTTGTCAACTCTGGGCAGTTTTCAACCGTTGTTGAATTTGAATAATTTTCTCAGTAGTTTCTTGGATACTCTCTGGACCCGTAATTTGTCTATCCCCCACTTCACTCCAACAAATCGGAGACCTGCACTTTCTGCCATAAAGTGCCTCAAACAGTGTCATCTCAATACTCGAGTGGTAACTGTTGTTGTAGGAAAATTCTGCTAACGGTAGATGTCGATCCCAACTGTTTCCAAAATCAAAAACACATGCTCGTAGCATGTTTTCAAGGGTCTATATCGTCCTTTCACTCTGCCCATCAGTTTGTGGATGATGGGTAGTACTCATGTCTAGACAAGTTCCAAATGCTTGTTGTAACGTCTGCCAAAATCTTGAAACAAATCTACCATCCCTATCAGAGATAATAGAGATTAGTATTCCGTGTCTGGAGACGACTTCCTTCAAGTATAGTCGTGCTAACTTTTCCATTTTATCATCTTCTCGCATTGGTAGAAAGTGTGCTGATTTGGTGAGACGATCGACTATTACCCAAATAGTATCATAACCACTTGCAGTCCTTGGCAATTTAGTAATGAAATCCATGGTAATGTTTTCCCATTTTCATTTCGGGATTTCAGGTTGTTGAAGTAGACCTAATGGTTTCTGATGTTCAGTTTTTACCTTAGAACACGTCAAACATTCTCCTACGTATTTAGCAATATCGGTTTTCATACCCGGCCACCAAAAATGTTTCTTGAGATCTTTGTACATCTTTCCTGCTCCGGGATGTATTGAGTATCTAGTTTTATGTGCTTCCTTAAGTACCATTTCTCTTACATCTCCAAACTTTGGTACCCAAATTCTTTCAGCCCTGTACCGGGTTCCGTCTTCCCAAACATTAAGATATTTCTCCGATCCTTTGGGTATTTCATTCTTCAAATTTCCCTCTTTTAAAACTCCCTGTTGCGCCTCCTTTATTTGAGTAGTAAGGTTAGTACGAATAATTATATTCATAGCTTTTACCCGCATAGGTTCTGTGTCCTTTCTACTCAAAGCGTCGACTACCACATTCGCCTTCCCCGGGTGGTAACGAATCTCAAAATCATAATCATTCAACAACTCAATCCACCTACGCTGCCTCATGTTCAGTTGTTTCTGGTCAAATATATGTTGGAGACTTTTTTGGTCGGTATATATAATACTTTTGACCCCATATAAGTAGTGCCTCCATTTCTTTAATGTAAAAACAACAGCGCCCAATTCCAAATCGTGAGTCGTATAATTTTGCTCGTGAATCTTCAATTGTCTGGACGCATAAGCAATTACCTTCGTTCGTTGCATTAATACACAACTGAGGCCTTGCTTTGAGGCGTCACAATATATCACAAAATCATCATTCCCTTCAGGCAATGACAATATAGGTGCCGTAGTTAACTTTTTCTTCAACAATTGAAATGCTTTCTCTTGCTCATCCTTCCATTCAAATTTCTTCCCTTTATGCGTTAATGCAGTCAAGGGTTTTTCTATTTTGGAAAAATCTTGGATGAATCTTCTGTAGTAACCAGCCAATCCTAAAAATTGACGTATATGCTTCGGAGTTTTTGGGGTTTCACAGTTTTCAACGGTTTCAATCTTGGACGGATCAACCTGAATACCTTCTTTGTTTACTACGTGACCGAGGAATTGAACTTCTTTCAACCAAAATGCACACTTTGAAAATTTAGCGTACAATGTTTCCTTCCTTAACAATTCCAGCACTTTTCTCAAATGTTCACCGTGCTCTTGATCATTCTTTGAGTAAATAATTATGTCGTCGATGAAAACAATGACAAACTTGTCAAGGTATGGTCCACACACTCGGTTTATGAGGTCCATGAACATAGCTGGTGTGTTAGTCAAATCAAACGGCATAACCATAAACTCGTAATGACTGTAACGCGTCCTAAAAGTATTCTTTAGAATATCATCCTCCTTCACCCGTATTTGATGATAACCCGAACGTAAATCAATCTTCGAATAAACAGACGAACCTTGCAGTTGATCAAATAAGTCATCGATTCTAGGTGGTAGATAGCGGTTCTTGATGGTAAGCTTGTTCAACTCTCGATAATTGATACACAATCTGAATGTACCATCTTTCTTTTTAACAAACAAAATAGGAGCTCCCCATGGTGATGTACTTGGTCGAATGAAACCACGCTCTAAAAGTTCTTGTAATTGGCTTTGTAGTTCCTTCATCTCACTGGGTGCTAGTGTATGAAGCACGAGCTATTGGTGCAGCTCCTGGTACAAGGTCTATTTGAAATTCAACGGGTCAGTGTGGAGGTAGTCCCGGTAATTCTTTCGGAAATACATCGGGAAATTCTTTTGCGATGGGAACATCATTGATGTTCTTCTCTTTAGTTTGTACGTTCTCGACATGTGCTAGAACATCATAGAAACCTTTTCTTATTAGCTTTTGCGCCTTCAAATTACTAATTAGATTTAACTTCGCATTGCCCTTTTCTCCGTACACCTGATGTGTGCAGCGGTGTATACAAAATACTATTAAATACGATACAATTTTACACAAGTTTTATTTATTTATTTACAGATGGGATATACCTAAACCTTGCTACAACACTATAGGCAGTGTACCTAATCGTAGAGTAGTATAGTTTTTAGTAAGTCCGGTTCGTTCCACAGGGAGACGGCTTATTTTACACTATATTTTTATATAACTATATTTGTACAAAATATAAATATATATATTACAATTATTATTATTATTATTATTATTATTATTATTATTATTATTATTATTATTATTATTATTATTATTATAAAAGGAGGGTTTTACCGTTTAATGACTGGTTTATCGATTTTATATTTTAAGCGAAGCGTAAAGTAAATGACGATATATAACTAACGGTAAAATAAATAACAATAAATAAAAGTACGAGGAAATATGAAATAAAATATATTATGCTTATTTAAACTTCCGTACTCATGATGTTTGACGTTTTGATTTTGATTTATTACCCTGGGTTAATTGTTCTTTGTCCTGGATTATTTGATATGTCCATCTAGTTTTGTCCATAATAGTCCATCGGTCATAATTATAAAGTGCGAGGGTCTTCGCCAAATTAACCTTATACCCGAAGTCAAATATTCTAACTAATTGGGGACTTAAACTGTAACAAGGTCTTAATACTTTGTTAATGATTATGCCAGGTTATCGACTGCGTGTAATCCAAGGTTTTAATAATTTGTTAACAATTACACCAATTACCCTTGAATGTAATCCACCCCTGTTTTAATGAGTTCATTAACTATTAATCCATCCGCGTGTCCGGACAAATGAACAATTATTCGTATTTATAAATATCCCGCTCACCGTACCCAGTTAAGCGTATGTGGTTATATATAAATACGTCAAATTATAAATCTCTATATTAAATTAACAAGATATCATTTAGTTAATCAAATATAAAACCCATTAATAGCCCATAGTCCAATTTCCACAAGTGTCGGTCTTTTGTCCAAACCCAAATTATGGTCCAAAGCCCAATAACTCCGTCTTAATATTTAGTTCAACATCACAATTACTTCGGCTCAAATAAGCATAATAATAACTTAAATACGAGACATAATTTAAAAAGGAAGAACATAGCTTACAGTGATTATTAATCGCGCAGTGTTACAAGGACAGAAATCCGACTTTAAAACCCGTAATTAACCGTTATATAACAACCCAGAAATTTCCGACAAAAATTAAACCTAACTTTTATGAAATACCAACGATTCACGAACAATTATTGTAAATAATAATACATTAGTATTAATTTATTATTAATATAATAATTAACAATATTATCATTAATTATTATCATTTGCAATTATCATTATTAGTATTGTCATTATTATTAATATTATTAATAATTATCATTATCCTTATTATTATAAAAATAAGACAATTTATTATCACTAATAATATTATTATCAACATTTTATAATTATTATTATCATTATTATTAATTATAATTATAATTATCATTTTTTATTAATATTGTCATAGTAATATTATTATTATTATTATTATTATTATTATTATTATTAATAATATTAAAAGTATTATTATTATTCTTATTATTAAAAATTATTATTAATGATATCATTTATTATTTTGATTATTATTTTTATCAAATAATATTATCACTATTATTATTATTATTGATATTATTATTATTAATATTATTAATTCTATTATTATTATTATTATTATTAGTATTTTGCTTATTATATTTAATAATATTATTAGGTAAAGTAATACATATATATATATAAATAAATAAATAAATAAAATTTTTGAATATAATAGATACCTAAATTAGGTCTACTTTAATTTTTTTATTGAATCATGATCTGCTTTTATTATTTTAATTAGATCGAATCTGCTCTTCATAATTTTTATATTTATCTGCTTTTATTTCTATTTTCTTTTTTTTCTATTAGTTCAATATGAGTCGACACCCACATTTTAATTGTATAAGTGATCGTCTAAGTGTAAATGAATCATCATCCATTACCATCATCAGTATAAAATCCAATACAGCTGCAATTGAGAAGGAAAAACAAAAATAAATACAGCAAAAAAAAAGAGCTCATAAACTCTGTTTGAATAAACTTTTTGAGTAAAACTCGATTTTGATTTTAATTTCAAAAACTAAAAATGTGGTTTTGTTAGGAATCCTCTGTTCGTACTTTCTGAAAAATCTCAATTTCTAATTCTTTCTATTAATTTCTAATTTTGAAGTCAAAGTTAAAATTTAAAAAGTCAAAGGTTTTGTTCATCACAAAATTCATTTTTGGTTTGATGTTTCTGGATAAATTGCGTGGAGGGCTAGAATAAGAATAGTTGAGTAGGGCTACTTTTATTATTATTATTGTTATTGTTATTTTTATTGTTATTGTTATTGTTATTGTTATTGTTATTGTTATTACTGTTATTACTGCTATTACTGTTATTACTGCTATTACTGTTATTATTCTTACTATTACAATTATTAGTATTGTTATTGTTATTATTATTATTTTTTGTATCACTATTATTAATTATTAGTGTATTAGTATTTGTATTACAAATATTTATTACTATTAATATTTATATGAACTATTATTATCACTATTATTTGTATTACTATTACTATCATTTTTATTAGTTTTATGTACTGATACTAATATTATTAAATGAGTATGTTTTTGGTATCTTTGGTTTTGGATGTATGCATGCTTGCTTGGTTGTTTGTACGTATGCACGTAGGTTCTTGTATGTTTGTATGTATGTATGCATGCATGTAGGTTTTGTAATGAAGGTGTGATGCAGTTACACACGTTTTTGTATGTGAGTTTGTTTTTTATGTATGTATATTTGTAGGTAGGTATGTATGTATGCTTGTTTTTTACTTGTCTGCAGGTGTGGTATATTCACTCATGTATGTATGTTTTGCTAATAGGTTTATGTAGGACTTGGTGTTTATGCTATGTATGTATGGTTGTATATGTGGCTTTATGCATGTATGTATGTACGTAGGTATGTTTCATGCTTGAACGTAGGTATGTCTCATGTATATACGTAGGTATGTCTGGTGTGTATGTAGGTTTAGGTATGTGTGTATGTAAGTACGTATGTATGCATGTATGTATGATCAGGTGATTCGCATCGCTCGGTGCATCCTGGGACCATTATGGCTGAGGACGACTTCCCTTGCTCTAGAGCTTGGTTGGTTCCTTTTAGTTGGGTGGTTTCGGGGGTGTCTACCGTAAAGGTGCATGAGTGGTTTTTGGTTTGCTAAGGGTGGTTAGCTCTTTGCTTGCGCAACAACTTCCACCCGGCATGCCCTCGAGTTGCTGTCCACAAGGTCTTCTGGCTCTATTTATTGAGGCAACGACAAGCGTCGTTTTAGTGGCGTCTTGACTGCCGCTCAGAGCCTAAATTGATTCTTAGGCATGCTTTAAACCCCATGAAAATCTGATTCTACCATTTTCATGGCGTCCCCCCCCCCCTCTTTTTTTTTTATCTATATATTTTATCTATATATTTTATTATTATTTTTTATTTATCTTTGTATTTTTTAATTTATTTTTTAATTTCTATTTTTTAGTTTTAAATTTAAAAAAAAAAGTCTTTTTTTAGCCGGAGGTCCTCACGGAAGCAATCTCTCTACCCTGGAGTAGAGAGGGGGATGAATTTCCTTTCCCGTGGGTGGAGAATTCTCTCGACTCGTGGTAACAGAAACGACTTCTCTTCTAATTTAGGGCAGAGGAAGGATTGTCTGCATCTTACCTCCCCCATACCTCGCAGGCGCGGGATTGGGTATTGTTGTTGTTTGTTGTTTCTGGATAAATTGAGGTTTGAGATAGTTTCTAGGAAAGATTTACAATATTTTTCATGTTGGAATAATTAGCTAAAACGTTCTTCTATTCAAAATCATTAATTTTTTTTTTTAGAAACTCACGAATAGCAGCAGCATTTTATTTATTTATTTATTTATTTTTTCTGTTCATCCCAATCATCACAAATCGGTTTCTGTTTAGTTTATAAATCCTAAAACAAACTCAAAGCTTGTTGTAACGATTGTGTATTCTCTGGTCGATCGAGCTTTTGAAGAAGAAGAAGAAGAAGAAGAGAGGAAACAGAAAAGAATAGTTGAAAAAAAATTTAGAATGCATATATATTTCATAAAAACAAAAATGGTTCCATGGTTAAGTGTGTTAGTGGGGGAGTGAGAGGTCGCGGTTTCGAGTCCCGTTTTGGGCATTTTTTTTAGAAAAGGCTCCTAAAGTAGTTTTCTTACTATTATTATTATTATTATTATTATTATTATTATTATTATTATTATTATTATTATAATTGGTAATAATTTGTATTATCATTATTATTAGTATTATTATTAAAAGTATTATCGTAATCAAATATACCTTTCTGTATATTATTATCGATATTATTATTATCACTAATGTTAAAGTTATTAAAAACATTAAAATTTAAAACATAATTATAATTAAAAAGTATCACTTTAATTAAAATTATCAAAATTATCATTTCTAATAAAACTATCATTTTATTAAAAATTAACATTGTTATTAAAGTTATAATTAAAATTTCATTTAGGTTATTATTATTATTATCATAAAAAGATATAACTTTATATTTATACTTATTAATATTATTTTACTAAACAAATACTCGTTGTATAAAAATATATTTAAAACCTACAAGAGAACTATATTTATATTTTTATAATAAACACTGCTTAATTAATTATAATAAATATATTAATGTACTATTTTCAAATAAAAATAACATACATATATATATATACATATATAATTGAAATAACAAATATATTACTATAAGTAATATATTATACACAAACTGGTTTGATTAACATTATATGTTCAATATACGTGTTAATATATAAATAATTGATATAGGTTCATGATTTCATGGACAACTCTACACTTGTTCAGTGCCGTCATATGCATATTTACTACAAACTATCATATCATATCGTGAGTTCATCTGCTCCCTTTTTATCTATATTTTTGGGTTGAGAATACATGCGCAATTTTTATAACTGTTTTACACGTTAGACACAAGTACTCAAACTTTTATGCTATATACGTGCTTTGGCATGCTAAATCCCTGCCGTAATATCGTTAATTGTTGAGGTATAAGATGCAAGCTTAGTTATTGTGAGTAGCGCTACTGAGAGTGACGTCTCTGTCCATTTGACCGTTGGTCTTTGGATACATAATAATGATTCAACGACACTGACAGTAAAAGGTGTCACGGGGTAACATTTGTTTAGTCGCGATATTACAAACATCAACTCTTTCGATTAATATATTTGGTATTAATCAACTTTAAACTTAAATCTTGTGGTCGGATTCTATACTGAACTATTGATTTATGATAAACCTATGAACTCACTCAACCTCGTGTTGACTTTTTAAAGCATGTTTATTCTCAGGTACTTAAATATTGCTTCCGCTGTATATTTGCTGCTTTGATGATGATTGCTTGCTATGCTTGGAGTCTTCCTTACATATCATATCAATTAAAGACATTTAATGCTCTAAATACAATGTAATCTATTTATCTTCCGCTGCAAAACTCAATAAAACGTCTAATATAGAGTCGTTCTCGTTTATACAACTATGATTTGATATAATTAGTCACAAATACCACAGGCCCTATTTGGGGGTGTGACAGATTGGTATCAGAGCAGGTTGTTGTAGAGAACCATGATTGCATTTTATGTGTGCCTTATACAATTAGGTACCTTAGCAATGTAGGACTACAACTTTCCTTGACCGTAGTGTCTTTAATTGTTGCCTTTAATTGATAAATGCTACACTATACTTTAGAAACTTTACTTATCTTAGGATGCCGAGCCAATCTAAGAAATCTGCTCACTCTCCTAAGTACTATCCAATTCCGCCACCACATTTAAATGCGACACCATGATTTCTGAAATTCTCGACATTCCTTTGTCATATATCATGGTTTTGTGTATCACATACGTATTGCATGAAATGTTAACCATGATTTTTGAAATCTCTACTATTCATATTCATTACTTTTAGAAATCTTTGCTTCCTCGTTATTTTGAACTTTCTTGACGGATGGCGTCTACGAAACTTTAGAATGGAAGGGTTTGGATTACCGATTTAAAGGATCCTATAGCTCAAGCCCCTAGACCTGAATAGGCCATTACGAATTGAAAGTCTTTAATCGAAAGATTATCTGATTACATACTTATCATTTTTTTATCTCAACACGTCATACTACAATTATTGCATAAATGGAGTATAGACAAATCATATCTTATCAAATCTATCTCAATAGCCTTTGTCTAAACACTTTTCCTAAATTTTCTCCGTAAATTACGGAAATCTTTTTGCTATATATACGTATTCAAGGAGACGAATATATCATTCGGTATCCAATACCCATTTCATATCAAACCCTAATTCCAATCACATAATATGGATTACTCACTTGATTCCTCTAGCCCCACAGGCAGCGTAACCGGAACAAACGAACCAATCAGCCATCATCTTTTCTGGATGAATTGGGGATAGGTTCGTAGCCGACTCAATCAATGGAGACAAGAAGAAGGTGATCCCTTCCACCAACCGAATTCACCTCTTGGTGAAGAACCTGATGTGCTTACTGGCGAACTAGTCCGAAACACCATTTTCTCTCTTCTTTCCAGGGTATCCCGTCACGATTATATAATATTGAAGATTCTAGATCTTATTCATCCCCTTGTTCCAACCGCCAATCATCCCAGAATAGTAGAAGAAGTCAACGAGCTTCGCGCTCGAGTGGTGGCTCTGGAGAATATGGTGCGAATTCTACAAGCATCAGCAGCACCAGCAGCATAACCAGCACCACCAGTACCAGCAATACCGCCAACATCACCAACACCGCAATCACTGAAGGCACCAGTATCAGCAACAGCAACACCGGTACCATCGGCACCATCAACATCACCACCAACAGTATCAGCTTCACCAACAATAACATTAGCATTCCACGCCTCAACATCACATTCGTTACCTCAAGCATCAATATCATACGCCCATAGATACCTAAGTATATAAATAACCATGAACGATGAAGTATTGATTCATAACTTCATTAAAGAAATATTTCGCGACGATTATGTACTCTCAAGTTTTAAAGATTATATACTCTCGTTTCAACCATAAATCAAATGAGCTTAATATTATATTAACTCATTAAATCCATGATTACATCTGAAGGAAAATGTATATGTATGTATATTTTCATAAAGATTGTAATTAAAAATTCTTTTGTACAAACTGTTGATTGTGAAAATATTTTAACGGGTAGGTAATACCCGAGAAATATTTATATCTCACATTAATATGCTACATTGTACATTCTTAAATTCTGATTCAATAAGTCGGTAACTATACTACTTACATTCACAAGATATATGTATCTGTTCCCTAAAGAACAACCACTACATATTTTGACATATCAGAATCCAATCAAAGCTTTAGCATGTGTTATCTTCCTAAAGATCACTACATTCTTGAATTATATTCATTCGTATTCTGTGATGAATTATCACATCAAACCACCAAACTTACCATTCATTAATTTTGAAAATCACAACATTTCTTCGACAACCGTTAGATCCATTGATGGATACATCCTACGCATAAACACTTCAACTCTAAATTCTTGAAAACACCTCAGAACTATAACCAATGATTCAGATTCGTTAACCTTGAGAATACTAATGAAGCAGCAAAAGCTATAGATGGTCTTAATGACCAGAAGCTTAATAATAAAGAACAGTGTGTTGAAAAAGTTCAGATTTAGAACTGAAAAATGGATTGAGCAAACCATGAAGGAAGCTATGGACAAATCATAAGGATCAAACCTATACATAAAGAATCTAGATGATTCGATTTCTGATGGATATCACCGAAGATCTCTCTACGCATTCTAAATTTCTACAGAAGAATTTTCCTCGATTATAAAATCATCGTATCTTTCGTTATAAATATCCTCTATATATCTGAAGGTATCTTCATAATGATTCTTGTCCGCAATTAATTATCTCTTTGCGATATCTTTATTACATCATAAAGGAAACTGTTTTAGTTTCTATATTCTGTAAAATTCAAGTTTAAATTATAAATGTTTTAAAGAAGTGTTGGGAATTGAATTATGAGTTAGTATAATATAATGACGTCAGGCCAACGTAATTATATTACAGTAAGTCATGCTAAATTTTTAATGGAAGATGATGATTCATAGACTTTACAATCATCATTTGCCATGTTACACGACTCTTACATTCTACTTAATCTATGAACATATCAAGAACCTATATTCTTGATAGTTCTATCCTCAGTAATTGTGGTAATTTAACAAATCAAATCATGATATTATGTTCCTTTCTACTTAGAACATTATGTTCATTCGAAACTTCATACCTACGAATTCTGGACCATTACTTGCTTTACAAAAGCATGACGCTTCGACATATAAAGGAAAATATAAAGCCCGATAACGACACCGAAATTACAAACCGTGTATATCAATGCGTATAGTAATATAAAGATACGGGAGAATTAAAAACACAATAAATCCAAGAGCATAGTAGAAGTAAACAGACTCCTCTGGTGGGAGTTGTAAAAGAAGGATGATTGTGGCGATAACCAATATAAGGTCAAGAACAAGAACTGGATTAAGCATATTAACAAATCTTTCGGAAGTATGAATTGAGGAAGAAAGTATTGAAGTGGTGAAGATAATGAAACGGAAGAAGCTAATTTATAGCAAAAATTCCAGACACATCAATCAAGACAATTTACCGCATTTCATCAAAGAAATCCTAATTTCCTTAATTACCGGAGAATCGAATCTTATAAAGATTATGAAGAATTCTTTAAATCCCTTGAATTCCGAAAAATCAACTTTAACCGTATCAAAAGTTAAGGCGAACATTTAATTTCCTCATTTCAATCTTTTACGATAGCTTCGTTTATAATCTTCTTGTAATCAAATCGTTTCATCCATATTACCCAATGTTGATAAAACTCTATTTTTCAACTCATATTCATCATTCTTGTTGTAAACAATGACGATCTCTATCAAATTTTATGACTATGATTTTCATGAACTACTCTCTATTTTGTCTACCCTAATATTGTGGTATAAACAAACAAGGTTTAAATAAGCTCACTATTATTCATAACACATTTCATGTGTACTGAAATGCTTGTATAATGACATCATCTCCTTCTGTGGAAACCTAATCAATGACACTCTTGTAAATCCTTTAGATAACCTCCGCATTATTAATAAAATGCACTTCGTAGAATTTATGGATCGTAAGATTTAAACGCTAGAAACAAAATTCTATCCGTTGGAATTCACGCAAGGCCCCGAGCATACCTGAGAACGTGAAGACAAAATAAAACGAAAATATCCTCACCTGTTTACAAACAACACCGACTGATGGCAACAACTAAAATTAAACCCGGAAATATGAAATATGAAATAAAATATATTAGGATGTTTGACGAGGAAATATGAAATAAAATATATTATGCTTATTTAAACTTCCGTACTCATGATGTTTGACGTTTTGATTTTGATTTATTACCCTGGATTAATTGTTCTTTGTCTTGGATTATTTGATATGTCCATCTGGTTTTGTCCATAATAGTTCATCGGTCATAATTATAAAGTGTGAGGGTCTTCGCCAAATTAACCTTATACCCGAAGTCAAATATTCCAACTAATTGGGGACTTAAACTGTAACAAGGTCTTAATACTTTGTTAATGATTACGCCAGGTTATTGATGTGCGAAATCAGGTATATAAATTATTATATGGAAAAATACCGGTTAAAAAGACTGTTACACACTAACGGGCAGTGTACCCGGTCGTGTAGTAGTATAAATAATGGTTTAGTTCCGTGTATCGTTCCAAGGACAGTTATATTAGCCAAACTAGATTTAGAAACTATATTATGATTAACTAAGTAAGTGAAACTTAAAAGTACAAGATATTATCTTTTTGTGGCTATTTAACGATTTAGCCAAATCAGAGAAGGTTAAAAAGTAAAAACAATATATTTGGTCTTTTAAGTTTATAATGAAAACAAGTGCAAAGAAAACAAGTAAGATAGTTTGATTTGAATCAAAGAGATGAAATGTTCATCTAGATATTTTACCCTCGATATTGGATGTAAGTTTTGCTATTAAGTCCTGATTGAATGATTATGTGTGTAAGTTATCTAATAGGTTTACTAAGAGTTCTCTTAAATAAACACGCAAACACAATTACAAGATCAAGGGTTCCCTTTTCTCTATAGTTCTCGTGTTTGTAATCAAATAACTATGAAATATGCTAATCACCTAAATCGACCCGCCAAGAGTTCTCTTTAGCGAGTACTCAAACTAGAAGTACTAAGTGAGGGTTCCCTATTACCTAGACCTTTTCGTTTGTGACTAGTTGATTAGCAAGATCAAAGACTTAAATAACAATTGTCTTTGCGTTCGCTCTACACAATTCATTCCTATATCGTTTAATCGTATTGATCTAATTTACCCCTTGGTCCGGTTTAGTAAACAATCAATCTAAGACAAGTTGATTGTAAATCAATATGATACATCAACAAGAGTTCTCTTTATCAACAACATATCAATTAACTAGATACAAATGATTAAACATCAATAAGCATGGTTCTTTAATTCAAGCTTCAATCTTTCACACATAGTACATACAATCAATAGGATTACATCCAATACCTCGGTTATTAATCTAGACAAACATTATAGAAACTAGCCAACAATCATGGTAACATACAACATACAAATCAGATTATCAATGAAAATCATTGCTTTAGAACAAGAAATAACCTACAAGAACAATGAGTTCTTGGATGAAGAAGGTTTTGATCTTTGATGCCTTGATGTTGAGCCTCTTCCAAGAGCTTGGAGTTCTCCAATATTGCTCCCAAAATTCATCTCTGTATTCTCTGGTTCGTACCCCCTAAAACTGGTCTTCAATCATGAGTTATAAAGTGGAGAAAGTAGGTCAGAAAGTCAAAAGTTCGCTGAAACCTACTTCTGGACGGCGTCCTAAATGCTAGACGGCGTCCCGTTGTAAAGGGTTGGACGGCGTCCCATTAACCCGGACGGCGTCCCAGTTTAAAAGGCTGGACGGCGTCCCAAAGATCAGGACGGCATCCCATTGTACTGAAAGTTACTGTCTCTTTTTTTCTTTGTGATTTCCTTTCAAATGGACGAAGCCTAACACATTTGGAGCTTTGTTTTACCATTTTAGAGCACTAATTAGACTTTAACTTGTATCGGGATCAACCATGGTCATAAATCATCAAAACTCTTTATAAATCACTCTCCGATACAAATTTGCATATCTTGGCGTATCACTTGTAGAAATGCTTTCATTAACCTTGATTCGAGAGTATTTTATACGATATTGCGATAGATATATATAATGTTATTGTGCAATATCAAAACACCCCACTTAATCCTTCCTTGTCCTCAAGCAATTCTTTCTTTACAAAGTAGAACAATATCAAACACAATTACACAATATAGATTACAAACATTACATAAATCACTTGAAGCACACGAAACACACACGTTGATATGAAACACAACTCACACTATATGAAACATACGCTTTAAGTATAACACACCTTTATTATAATCACACTCACGCTATATACACAATGGAAACACACACACACATTTTTAGGAGATTAGAGCCAAGCATCCGAAAAATTTGATCCTAGGGTAATCTGGACCTTGATGAAAACGTTTTATGGTTTTTGAAAATATCATGCTAGTTTTAATACTAGGCACATTTTTCGATTTTTGTCAGATTTTCTAAATTTTGAAAAATGAGTACGGGTTTCCCGCTACTGGTCAAGCCAATCCCTCCCACGGTACATAACATCATGAGATGTCGGTAAGAAAATAATGTGCTTAGGAGGATACACATTACGTCCGGATATCATTAACAATTATGAGGTAATCATCTAATCCGTTAAATCAATCATGAAGATTGAGGTTTATCAGTCTTAAAAGCTGATATCTTACCTTTTCGGAGGTTATCCACTGGGAATCTGATCAATTCACTGACATTTTGTGTATCATGGTGCGCTTCCCATTTGGCTAGTAATTCTCCCTCACTGAGAAAAGCTTTGACTACCAGTTTCCCTGTTTGATGTTGAGGCCTGGTAGATTTCCAATCGATTTTAGCAATGACTTTACAAGATTTTTCATCACCCTACAGCTGGTCTGGACTACATCTTCTGAATTGAATCAGTAGGTGTGTCGTTCGGAAGACTTTACTTCCTTGAGGATGGAATAGATACATCCTATTGGTCATAAGAAGTGGTCGGACGCAACATTGTCCTTGTTAGGAGAAACAATGAGGATCGTCCTTAGGGTTTTCGATCTAGCGCGAGATCCGGTTTCCGACCACGCTATACAATCACCGCTCTCTCACGGTTTACACTCGTTTTGGTACAAGTGACCTACAAGTTAGCTTTACTAAACTAGTAGGATTTTCATTCAAATAATTGAATGATAGTGCAATTTCAAAGACTATTAATAATTTAAAACATAAATCAACATTTATTTTCTAGATTTTAAAACCACAATGTGTGTAACATGGTTTTTGGACAATTTTGTTTTTAAGGCTACCTAAAAATTAAAAAAAAAATTTAATCATACACGCCTTAATTTTTTTGTAAAACTTCCCGATAAATTTCTATTCCCCACCCCCACACTTGAGATCATGCAAGGCACTCATTGCATGAAATCAGAAAAAACGATTAAATTTAGAGGGCAAAGTGATAGGGTGATTGTAGAAATTTTCAATTTTTTAACCTGTAAATCGTGGAACATGTAGACGGATGCCGCTGAACTTACTGCCAGCATAAGAGCATCGTCCATTCCTCGATTATCATTATACACACATCATAATATCAAATGTTGCTGAACTTAATGCCAGTCTTTGAAGTTCAACCACGCTGCACAAAATAACAAACTACACACATAATAATAAAAATAACGGTTTTTTTTCAACCACAACCGTTTATCAAACCACACGATTAGTTAATATTACAAACCAAACATTGTTTAAAAACACACCACACAAATTAAATAGTCTGAAAACAGTGTACAAAATGATCAAAGGCACGCAGGCCTTAACTGGATTAGTTACCATATGGCCAAAAGTAGTTTCCCGAACCATCTCTGTACGGGCGTCCTTGCGGGTATTCCTGATCAAATCGGTTCCTAGCATCCTGCATCGCAGCGTTATTATCATAAATCGGGTGAGGAGGAGGTGGGTGTTGAGGCGTGTAATATTGGGGTGTCAGACATGTCGTCCCATTGTACTGCTCGGGGTTGGAATAAAACAACTCTGAGTTATGGTTATTCCAATCAATACCATAACTCATCCATCCCTGATCGTGCACTTGAGCAATCTGTCGTTGCTCTATTTGCTGCTGACTATCCCACATTCGGTCGTTGCGTGTCCTTTGCTCATTCGAGCTCAACCTCATATTATTAACACTACTAACCAAATTATTCCAACTAGATTGGGACGGATGCCAAGGACCCTGATCACCAACGTTCGTTTGCGCCTCCATTTCTACTTCCTCCTCTACCTGCTGTTCTTGCTGCACGCCACTACCACTCGCGCCACCTGCTCCACCTGCCACAAAAGGTACTAAATGCCCATTTGCATCCTTCATGAGAATTTCAGCGTTGATATAAGAAATTTTCTTTAATGGTTTCATGACGTTAGTACACTCCATCAATTGGCTGAAATCTATGTCGAAGCGACGAGCAATCCTCGTGATATAGTGGCCTCCAAGAAGTGGCTTTTCTCTTCGTGTCTCGGGCCAGAAAATAGTTTCCTATCAATCCAGGAATATCAGTATAGCAACCCCGTTTTATCTAATCCATGATCCATAAATCCAATATTTTAACCTTTTCGTTGCCTTTGACTCTCGCATTGAAAGTGCATGCAATGAGTCGATGAAGAAGTCTATCATCCCTGGATGCAATCTCATTATACCTGTGTCTGCTCGATTTGAATGGTGTAGATGCATTTGGCCCACAAATTCTTCGCCGATAAGTAATCTCATTAAAGGGTTCTCGACCAACGTAATCGGAACCCCGCAAGTAATCACCCAATTGGTTGTCGGTAAGTTCCTCAAAAATCCCCAACACTCTGCACAACTCAAATCTGCTCATCCCTCTATTTTGGCCCCCTAACCAAAACCGAAGAAAATCATTCGACAAATAATCCCGAACATTATTATACCGTACAGTTGAGTAAAATTCTTTTAACAACACCGGAAAAATTGGTTCGCGGATGCTAAAAACGTGCTCCCATGCGTAGGTAACGATCCTATCATAGGGGATGGCTAGCAAACGGGAAACATGTTGGTGCATATTTGCCTCATCCAATGGGCCCCAAATAAAGTACCACGTTGGATTTATGGGCCTACTGTTTATCCTCTCAAATGTTTCTGGGTAATAGTTGTCGTTTTGAACCTGTGTCAACCAAACTCGAGGATCATTTAGATCCTCCTCTTCTTCGTCACCAGATGATGAAGATGAATGTTGTTGCGGTGGTGGTGGTGGTGGAACCAAACCTGAGGTCCTCCCTCTTTTTGGTTGTCCTCTTCTGCTAGGTTGTCCCTGCAAAACATAATAACACCAAACCAAAAGAACATAGAAACCGTTGTGTTAATATTAGCTAAAAACATAACCGAGTAACATGAGAACCTAATCATTCAATTCAAAGTTCATAAGTATAATGATTCATTTAAACAAAAGCATATGTTCACCATTTTTAACCAAAATCAACCAAAGTTAACATAAACCCGCTAATACACTTTCAAAAAATGAAAATCACAACTTCACAATTTAGCATCAACTTAGGACTCAAGCATGTTGCGTTCATAGATCATAACATTTAAACTTGCATTCTAATGATATTCATTACAAATCATAACACAAAGTTTCACAATTTTAGCTCAAAATGACCATTATAACGCCATACATTATGGCATCCCATACCATCAATCTACTTCAATAGGCTCATACAAATGAAAATCAAGCATACATGTTTCATAAGTTCATTTCAATTCAAAAATATGCTAAAAATTCAAGAACATTCAAATTATGACCCGGCCAAATTGACATCTATATCTCCAACACAATTAAACACTTCACAAGTTGCATTAACATCATACACAAACTCAATATCATGAATTAATCACCCTAAATTTAGATTCAATTACTACAAACCCTAGAATCATGAGCATACCCTTAAAAACATGTAATCTTTTCAAAATAAACACAATATGGGTAATTAAACAACTAAGGCATGCTAATCTAAACATGAATCATGAAAATCAAACACCCCACACTTATCCTTCACCAATTTATACATATAAACATACAATTCAAGTAATTGAGAAAGAAAAATGTGAAAATGAAGTAACCATACCCTAGAAAACATGATTGGAGCTTGGATTTGAGAGAAGGAATCACGAATTTGAAGTAAGAAATTAGGGTTTTTGGGAGTGGGTTTGTATTTGGCAGAGAAAACTTGATAAAAATGTGTTTTTGTGGCTGAGAAATGGGGTGGATAGGGTATAAAACGCGTAATTTTTTTTTTTTGAGTCAGAGTGTTGGGACGGCGTCCAGAACTTGGGACGGCGTCCAAGTTTTCAAAGTGGGACGGCGTCTGGATTTTAGGACGGTGTCCAGGTTTTAATAATGGGATGACGTCCAAATGGTTTGGACGGCGTCCAAATGAGCTAATCACCCGACACCCGCCAGTTTATAATCCAAACGTAAATCATTTTGCACAAAACTAAAAACACTCGTACACAATTCAGAATATTTACATTTGTGAACCATTTTTAACGAGTCGTTCACCCAAATCATCCCTATATCGATTTATGCTTTGTTGTCGAAGTTGAGGCTAACCTCATCTTCGATTTCCAGGGGACCATCAACATAGTGCTTGACCCGGTGGCCATTCACTTTAAAAGTATCACCCTTCTAGTTCACCATTTCAATTGTTCCATAAGGGTACACCTTTCTAACAACAAATGGTCCCGACCATCGGGACTTAAGCTTTCCTGGTGATAGCTTGAAATGAGAATTGTAAACAAGGACACGATCTCCTTCCATGAAATCCTTTGGATTTTTCAATCTCTTGTCGTGCCATTGTTTGGTTTTTTCTTTGTAAATTAGAGAGTTGTCATTGGCTTCAAGCCTTAACTCGTCTAATTCATTTAACTGGGTCAAACGTAACCGACCCGCCTCTTGGTAATCCAAATTACATGCCCTTAGCGCCCAATGCGCATTGTGTTCAATCTCCAAAGGGAGATGGCATGCTTTTCCGTATACCATACGGAAAGGAGTGGTTCCAATTGGTGTTTTGTAGGCCGTGCGAAAGGCCCACAATGCATCGTTTAACTTAACAGACCACTCTTTTGGATTCGCACCAACGGTCTTTTCAAGTATGCGTTTTAAAGATCGATTGGTATTCTCCACCTGCCCACTTGTTTGGGGATGATAAGATGTTGAAATTTTATGGGTCACCCCATATCTTTTCAACACTTTCTCTAACTGCTTATTACAAAAGTGGGTGCCCCGGTCACTGATAAGAGCTTTTGGTGTGCCAAACCTAGAGAAAAGTTCCATCAAAAAGTTTACTACAACTCGGCCATCATTTATGGGGAGAGGTTTTGCCTCCGCCCATTTGGACACATAGTCTATGGCAATGAGTATATAGAGGTAAGAATGAGATTTTGGAAAGGGCTCCATAAAGTCAATTCCCCAAACGTCGAACACCTCGCATACTTGGATGCTCTGTTGAGGCATTTCATCCCGTTTAGTTAATTGACCGGCCCGTTGGCACGCGTCACAAACCTTACAAACGGTGTAGGCATCTTTGAATATTGTAGGCTAATAAAAACCGGCCTCGTAGACTTTCCTCCCCGTAATTTGGGGACCAAAGTGCCCACCCGTTGGACCTCGGTGACAATCAAGAAGAATTTGAGTGCATTCCTTTCCCGAAACGCACCTCCGAATCATACCATCTGTGCAACGCCTAAAAAGATATGGGTCTTCCCAGAAGTAGTATTTCAGGTCACTAAAGAATTTTTTTCTTTTCTGATGTGACCAACCGGTTTCTAAGTACCCTCCTACAAGATAGTTGGCTATGTCAACAAACCAAGGATCATCGATTTTCTCAATTTTCATGAGATTTTTGTCCGGAAAGTTATCTTGGATAACAGTCTCATGGAGAACCTTAAGATTCGGGTTCTCAAGTCGAGAAAGGTGATCGGCAGCTAAGTTTTCAGCCCCCTTTTTATCTTTAATATCAATGTCGAATTCTTGCAGAAGCAAGACCCAATGTATTAACCGGGGTTTAGCATCTTACTTAGTGAGCAAGTACTTTAATGTTGAATGGTCTGTATAGACAACCGTCTTTGCTAGTACCAAATAAGATCGGAATTTATCAAACAAAAAGACAATTGCCAGGAGTTCCTTCTCGGTGGTAGTGTAATTAAGTTGGGCTCCTTGCAATGTCTTACTAGCATAATAAATGGGCTGAAAATGTTTTTCAATTCTCTGCCCCAAGACGGCACCAATAGCAAAGTCACTAGCGTCACACATAAGTTCGAATGGAATTGACCAATTCGGCGATATGAGAATGGGTGATTGCGTGAGTTTTGCTTTAAGAAGGTTAAAGGCGTTAAGACATTCATCCGTAAAGATAAATGGAGCGTCTTTTTCAAGAAGTTTGTTCATTGGGGTTGCAATTTTAGAAAAATCTTTAATGAACCGACAGTAGAAATCGGCGTGCCCCAGAAAACTTCTTACACCTTTCACATTTGACGGTGGTGGTAATTTGGCTATGACTTCCACTTTAGCTCTGTCCACCTCCAGTCCCGCAGAGGAAATTTTATGACCTAAAACAATGCCCTCTCTTACCATAAAATGGCATTTTTCCCAGTTAAGAACAAGATTAGATTCTTCACACCGAATCAACATACGCTCAAGATTATGAAGACATGAGTCAAAAGAATCACCGAAGACTGAAAAGTCATCCATGAATACTTCCATAAAGTCTTCAATCATATCATGAAAAATAGCTACCATACACCTTTGGAAGGTGGCAGGAGCATTGCATAAGCCAAAGGGCATACGTCGATAGGAGAAAGTACCATAAGGGCATGTAAAGGTGGTTTTCTCTTGGTCCTCAGGTGCTATAGGGATTTGGAAATATCCCGAGAAACCGTCAAGAAAACAATAAAAATTCTTTCCTGCCAACCTTTCCAATATTTGATCAATGTAAGGAAGAGGAAAATGGTCTTTTCGGGTAGCGTCATTAAATTTTCTGTAATCAATGCATACCCTCCAACCCGTGATAGTCCTGGTGGAAATTAATTGGTCATCTTCATTGGTGATAACGGTCATGCCACTCTTTTTGGGTACACATTGGACCGGACTCACCCAAGGACTATCCGAAATTGGATAAATAAGACCCGCATCCAGGAGTTTGACAATCTCCTTTTTAACAACTTCTTGCATATTAGGGTTCAGTCGACTTTGTCTTTGTACACATGGTTTATAGTTATCTTCCATTAATATCTTATGTGTACAATAAGAGGGACTTATACCCTTGATGTCATGAATTTTCCACGCTAGAGCTGGTTTATGGGCTTTTAACATGGAAACAAGTTTAGACTTCTCACTTACAGAGAGTTCGGATGAAATGATATCCGGGAGAGTAGAATCCTCTTGCAGGTAAACATATTCCAAGTGACTTGGAAGTGGCTTCAGTTCCAAAACGGGAGGTTCTTCAATCGATGTTTTACATCGGTACTCATTTTTTAAATCCAACTTTCTGTATTCTTCATCATTTGGCTCATAACCGTTAGCCATCAAAGCGGTCAACATCTCCACTTCTTCCACCATGTTCTCTTCATCACCTTCCGCAAAAATGCATTCTCCCGAACCTTGCAATTCTGGAAATTCCTGCAACAACTCTGAATATGTGTCTACGGTTTGCAAATAATAACATTGATCATCAGTAGACTCGGGGTATTGCAGGGCATGGTCAATGGAAAAGGTGACCTTAATATCCTCAATGCTAAGGGTTAATTTCTGCCCATGAACATCTATCATAGCTCTAGCGGTATTGAGGAAAAGTCGACCCAATATAAGAGGCACACGTGTGTCCTCCTCCATGTCCAAAATTACAAAATCGGCCGGAAATACTAGGGTACCCACTTTTACTAACATATTCTCTAAAATTCCACGAGAGAATTTAACAGAGCGGTCCGCTAGTTGAATTGCCATTCGGGTTGGTTTTAGTACCCCGGGGTCTAGCTTAACATATAATGAATAAGGCATCAAATTAATGCTAGCCCCTAAATCCGCTAATGCTTTAATGCATTCCAAATCTCCTAGGAGACATGGTATGGTAAAACTTCCAGGATCTGCTAACTTCTTTGGTATTTTGTTCATCAAAATTGCGAAACAATTAGCATTCATGGTGACGGATGAAAGTTCCTCCATTTTCTTCAGATTAGTAAGTAAGTCTTTTAAGAACTTAGCATACTTGGGCATACCTGAGATTACATCAATGAAAGGCATATTTATGTTAATTTGTTTAAACATATCTAGGAATTTTGACCTTTCGGCCTCTAGCCTTTCTTGTTGTTGCTTTCTTGGGTATGGGAGCGGTGGTTGATATGGTTTCACTACGGGTTTCTCCCGTTCTTCCTTTTCAACCACTTGTTCTGGCTCCTTAACAGGTTCATCATTTCGGTTCAACGGAATACTGAAATCAGAATTTTCAGGCATTCTTGGAGTATCATATGCTAAACCACTCCGCGTGGTAATAACATTGGCGTGCTCATTTCGGGGGCTCTTATTGGTATCGCCCGGTAAACTTCCTGGTTTTCTCTCACTAAGTAAACTAGCTAAACCACTCATTTGCTTCTCCAAGTTTTGAATTGAGGCTTGTTGGTTTCTAAACTGGTGTTCATTTTTCTCGTTCGTTTGATTTATGTTTGTAACAAGCTGGGTTTGTGATGCAATCAACTTTTCCAACATACTCTCCAAATTTGACTTTTTTTCTTCCTGTTGAGGTTTTTGATAAAAACCCGGAGTTTGTTGTTGGTACCCACTACTTGACCCTTGTTGGTAAGTGGAATTTTGACCTTGAGGGTTGTAGGGGTTGTTGAAGTTTCGGTTAAACTGGGCTCTTCCTTGAAATTGATTATTATTTTTTTGGCTTATGAAAGCCACTTCTTCTTTTTGAGCCATTGTTAGACCGGCATCACAATCTTTCCCTAAATGGAGTCCACCACAGTATTCACAACCTACTTTCATACTATGAATTTCCTTGGTGATTTTGTCCATGTTTCGAGCAACACCGTCAATTTTCACACTTAAGGAACTAAGGTCATCATAAGCACCGGCGCTTTGGACTTGAGCATTACGAGTAATTGGTCGTTCTTGATGCCACTCATGAGAATAATCGGCTAGCTTCTCGATTATCTCATAAGCCTCTTGCTCGGTTTTGTCCATAAGTGAACCTCCGGACGCTTGATCAATGGAAATTCGGGTTGCAACATCACAACCCTTGTAAAAGATTTGGACTTTTTGGAAGGTATCCAAACCATGGTTCGGACATCCTCTTAGCATTTTGGAAAATCGATTATATGCTTCGTACAAGGTTTCCATCGGCTTTGGACAGAATTGGGTAATTTCGTGTTGGAGTCTCGCGGACTTAGATGCTGGGAAATATTTCTTAAGAAATTTTTCCAACATACCATCCCAAGTTTCTATCGTAGCCTCGGCCAATGAATCCAACCAACTTCGTGCTTCTCCGTGGAGTGTCCATGGGAAAAGTTGTAAAAATATGGCCTGCTCAGTTTCTGGTTTAATTTTGAAAAGAAGACATATCTCTTGAAAGAGACGAATATGTTCATTTGCATCTTCATTCGGAACACCACCAAATTGACACCTGTTATTAAACATTTGGAGAATAGGTCCTTTTATTTCAAAATTTACCTCACCAGTGGGCGGAGTAATGGCACTACCTTGTCCGGTTTAGGTTGCCTTCATCTTGGCCGCCATTGATTGTCTTGGTATCACCGGTCTTGCTTCTCCTTCCATTTCAAATTTTGGAGGAGGAACGGGATCACCAAATTCAGAATATCTCCGCTTGGTTGTACTTGATTCTGTATCAAAAGTTTCCAGTTTTGATGAAGATTCAAAAAGTTCAAGTACTTCTTTTGGGATCCTACCAAGCTTTCTATCAGGTTCTGTAAGCGGTGTAAGTAATGGAGAATCTGAACTTCGGGTATGTGGCATATGCAACCTAAAATCTGTCAATCACACAACTAACAAAACTATTAAATGCATCGATTCTATAAGTCTAAAATTCAAAGATTATTAATAATTTAAAATAATTAAGAAACTAGTTAATCACAAATTAGTCAATAATTCTATTTTGACACAAAACTGTCCCCGGCAGCGGCGCCAAAAACTTGATGTGCGAAATCAGGTATATAAATTATTATATGGAAAAATACCGGTTAAAAAGACTGTTACACACTAACGGGCAGTGTACCCGGTCGTGTAGTAGTATAAATAATGGTTTAGTTCCGTGTATCGTTCCAAGGACAGTTATATTAGCCAAACTAGATTTAGAAACTATATTATGATTAACTAAGTAAGTGAAACTTAAAAGTACAAGATATTATGTTTTTGTGGCTATTTAACAATTTAGCCAAATCAGAGAAGGTTAAAAAGTAAAAACAATATTTTTGGTCTTTTAAGTTTATAATGAAAACAAGCGCAAAGAAAACAAGTAAGATAGTTTGATTTGAATCAAATAGATGAAATGTTCATCTAGATATTTTACCCTCGGTATTGGATGTAAGTTTTGCTATTAAGTCCTGATTGAATGATTATGTGTGTAAGTTATCTAATAGGTTTACTAAGAGTTCTCTTAAATAAACACGCAAACACAATTACAAGATCAAGGGTTCCCTTTTCTATATAGTTCTCGTGTTTGTAATCAAATAACTATGAAATATGCTAATCACCTAAATCGACCCGCCAAGAGTTCTCTTTAGCGAGTACTCAAACTAGAAGTACTAAGTGAGGGTTCCCTATTACCTAGACCTTTTCGTTTGTGACTAGTTGATTAGCAAGATCAAAGACTTAAATAACAATTATCTTTGCGTTCGCTCTACACAATTCATTCCTATATCGTTTAATCGTATTGATCTAATTTACCCCCTTGGTCCGGTTTAGTAAACAATCAATCTAAGACAAGTTGATTGTAAATCAATATGATACATCAACAAGAGTTCTCTTTATCAACAACATATCAATTAACTAGATACAAATGATTAAACATCAATAAGCATGGTTCTTTAATTCAAGCTTCAATCTTTCACACATAGTACATACAATCAATAGGATTACATCCAATACCTCGGTTATTAATCTAGACAAACATTATAGAAACTATCCAACAATCATGGTAACAGACAACATACAAATCAGATTATCAATGGAAATCATTGCTTTAGAACAAGAAATAACCTACAAGAACAATGAGTTCTTGGATGAAGAAGGTTTTGATCTTTGATGCCTTGATGTTGAGCCTCTTCCAAGAGCTTGGAGTTCTCCAATATTGCTCCCAAAATTCGTCTCTGTATTCTCTGGTTCGTACCCCCTAAAACTGGTCTTCAATCATGAGTTATAAAGTGGAGAAAGTAGGTCAGAAAGTCAAAAGTTCGCTGAAACCTACTTCTGGACGGCGTCCTAAATGCTAGACGACGTCCCGTTGTAAAGGGTTGGACGGCGTCCCATTAACCCGGACGGCGTCCCAGTTTAAAAGGCTGGACGGCGTCCCAAAGATCAAGACGGCGTTCCATTGTACTAAAAGTTACTGTCTCTTTTTTCTTTGTGATTTTCTTTCAAATGGACGAAGCCTAACAAATTTGGAGCTTTGTTTTACCATTTTAGAGCACTAATTAGACTTTAACTTGTATCAGGATCAACTATGGTCATAAATCATCAAAACTCTTTATAAATCACTCTCCGATACAAATTTGCATATCTTGGCGTATCACTTGTAGAAATGCTTTCGTTAACCTTGATTCGAGAGTATTTTATACGATATTGCGATAGATATATATAATGTTATTGAGCAATATCAGTTATTGACTGCGTGTAATTCAAGGTTTTTATACTTTGTTAACAATTACACCAATTACCCTTGAATGTAATCCACCCCTGTTTTAATGAGTCCATTGACTATTAATCCATCCCCGTGTCCGGTCAAATGAACAATTATTCGTATTTATAAATATCCCGCTCACCGTACCCAGTCAAGCGTATGTGGTTATATATAAATACGTCAAATTATAAATCTCTATATTAAATTAACAAGATATCATTTAGTTAATCAAATATAAAACCCATTAATAGCCCATAGTCCAATTTCCACAAGTGTCGGTCTTTTGTCCAAACTCCAATTATGGTCCAAAACCCAATAACCCTGTCTTAATATTTAGTTCAACATCACGATTATTCCGGCTCAAATAAGCATAATAATAACTTAAATACGAGACATTAATTTAAAAAGGAAGAACATAGCTTACAATAATTATTAATCGCGCAGTGTTACACGGACAGAACTCCTACTTTAAAACCCGTAATTAACCGTTACATTACTCAAACTAACTAATATAAAACTAAACTATATATATATATATATATATATATATATATATATATATATATATATATATATATATATATATATATATATCAGAGAGTGAGAGATTGAATTATGGTGTGTGTAACTCGACTAAATTCGTGGACTTTTTTAGACCTGACCAACTTCTGATGCCCATGCGATCGCATGGGCTGTGTGCCTATATGCCATGCGATCGCATGGCTACCTGATCCAGCTCATAATCTTGATTAAAACGTGGGCGGCAGTTTTATTTTAATATATAATATAATATATATAATGTTATATATATTAGATTATATTCTTGTACATAGTTGACTTGTAATTTTAGCTTCGTTGCGTCATACGTTGATAGTTGGTTTATGTCTCGATTTCGGATTTTCGAACGTCCTTTCGTACGCGTAGATATCTTGTACTTTGCATTCCACGAATTGCACTCTTATCATTTTTAGACGTTTCTCATCAATAAATTGAACCACTTGGATTGTATCTTGTACATTTGAGCTTCTTGGTCATTTGCGTCTTCAAATATTCATTTGCTTCTTTTGTCTTCGCACTTATTTATTTAAACGATTATTACATAAAAATAGAATAATAGTAACTAAAAGCTTTACATATTGGAAGGATATTGATACTAAATATATGTTCATTTAGAGCACTATCAACACCATTAAGGGTTTTCTCTTCTAGCGCATAATGCGTATCACATTTTTGTAACAAACGATCTCTGCTTTCACGTCGACCATCCAATCCATGTCGATTATTACATCAAAACTCTCCAATTCTACTGGTATCAAATTAATCTTAAACGCTTCGCCAACTAGTTTAATTTCTCGATTCCGACATATTTTATCTGCTGTAATTAATTTACCGTTTGCTAATTCGAGTAAAAATTTATTATCCGAAGGCGTCAATGGACCACTTAATTTAGCACAAAAATCTCTACTCATATAGCTTCTATCCGCACCCGAATCAAATAAAACATAAGCAGGTTTATCGTCAATAAGAAACGTACCCGTAACAAGCTCCGGGTCTTCCTGCGCTTCTACCGTATTAATGTTGAAGACTCTTCCACAGTTTTACCCATTATTATTTTCCAGATTTGGGCACATAGTTTTGTAGTGGCCCTTCTTCCCGCATCCGAAACAAGTAATGTGGGCATTATTTGTTCCATTAACCACTAGTCCGTAAGCTTTACATTTCGTCGCACCATGACCCTTTCTATTACATTTGGTACATGATGCCGAACAGTAAGTATTCGGATGATACCCTTCACACCTTTGACACGGAATTTTCTGATTTTTGTTGCCATTGCTGTTATTGAAATGGTTGTTGTTGGAATTGTTGTGGTTGTTATTATTGTTGGGACGGTTGTTGTAGTTGTTGTTGTTGGGACGTTTGTTGTAATTATTGTTGGTATTGCGTTTGTTGTTGTTGTGATTAATGTTGCGGTTGTTGTGATAGTTATTGCGATTGTGATTGTGATTGTTGTTGTTGTTGTATTGGTGACTCTTGTCACTATTTTCTTCCCACTTTCTCTTGACTTGTTTCATGTTGGCCTCTTCAGCCGCCTGCTCTTTAATTCTTCCCTCAATCTGATTTATGAGTTTGTGGGCCATTCGACTTGACTTTTGCATTGAGGTGGGCGATCTTGAACTCACATTCTCATGAATCCTCTCTGGTAACCCTTTTACAAACGCATCTATCTGCTTGATAGTGTTCCAAATGAACATATATTTAGTAGCAATATCGTTCCAATATGTAAAGTTTTTAAATGTAATTTCCTTATTTTTAGTTGTAATAGTTAAATAAATAAGTGCGAAGACGAAAGACGCAAATCGCTCGAAAATGAAGATTTAAAGACAAAAACGAAGATTTGAAAGACCAAAACGTCCAAAAAGCTCAAAAGTACAAGATACAATCAAAAAGGTTCAAATTATTGATGAAGAACGTCTAAAAATGACAAGAGTACAAGTTACAAAACGCAAAGTACAAGATATTAAATTATACGAAAGGACGTTCGAAAATCCGGAACCGAGGCATGAACCAACTTTCAGCGCTCGACGCAACGGTGTAAAAATTACGAGTCAACTATGCACAAGAATAAAATATAATATTTAAATAATTCATAATAAGAATAATATTAAATAATAAAAAGTTGTTATTTGAGCATAGTTCAGGGGTCGTAAATGAAAATTTCAATTCTAATTTGCCTATAAAAAGGCAACGATGTATTACGATGAGGAGAGACTTCTTTTTTTTCGATCAATTTCTCTATCTTTTTCTTACTTTTCTATATCAAATATCAATATCTATATTTATAATTCTCTATCATAATGTTAATGTAATAAGATATAACAATAATCTTAATTTTAATTTTAAATTATGATAATAATAAGATTTATGATAGAGATCGTTTGAGTGTGTAAGTCGAAATTCTGTCCGTGTAACGCTACGCTATTTTTAATCATTGTAAGTTATGTTCAACCTTTTTAATTTAATGTCTCGTAGCTAAGTTATTATTATGCTTATTTGAGCCGAAGTAATCGTGATGTTGGGCTAAAATATTAAGACGGGGTTATTGAACTTTGTACCATAATTGGGGTTTGGGCAAAAGACCGACACTTGTGGAAATTGGACTATTGACTATTAATAGATGGGGGGTATTGTCTAATTGAGTGACAACTCATTGGAGTCTGTCGAACCTATCTTCAAATTAATTATCCTAATAATTAATAATGATTATGGTTGTCCTATTTAGTGACGTTCATATGGAATCTATTATAATCATTTAATTAATTATTCGGGTTGGGTAATTGATTATTCAAACTGATCAAGTGGGTAAATTAATATTCATATCTAATCAAAACAGGGGTAGATTACATACAGTGATAACTGGTGTAATTGTTGACAGAAGTGATAACTGCGTCACAGTTTAAATCCTTAATTAGTTGGAATATTTGACTTCGGGTATAAGGGTAATTTGACGAGGATACTCGCACTTTATATTTATGACCGATGGACTATTATGGACAAAAACCAGATAGACGTATCAAATAAACCAGGACAAAGGACAATTAACCCATGGTAATAAATTAAAATCAACACGTCAAACATCATGATTACGGAAGTTTAAATAAGCATAATTCTTTTATTGTATTTCTCATCGTATCTTTATTTACTGTCATTTTATTACTCGCAATTTTATTTACTGTCATTTTATTTATTGTCATTATTTTACGCACTTTAATTATCGTCATTTATCTTTGCGCTTAAAATATAGAATCGACAAACCGGTCATTAAACGGTAAAACCCCCCTTTTATAATAATATTACTACTTATATAATTATATATATTTTGTATAAATATAGTTTTTAAAAATATAGTAAGTATCACCAGCTCCCTGTGGAACGAACCGGACTTACTAAAAACTACACTACTCTACGATTAGGTACACTGCCTATAGTGTTGTAGCAAGGTTTAGGTATATCCCATCCGTAAATTAATAAAACTTGTGTCATATTTTGTAGTATTTCCTAGTAAAAATAATACTATTTCGTACCCTCACGCTACATCATCAAGTTTTTGGCGCCGCTGCCGGGGAGCGCTAAAACGCTATATTTTTAATTATAATAATATTGAAATAAAATATAATAATATAATAATATTGAAATAAAATATAATAATATAATAATATTGAAATAGAATATAATAATATAATAATATTGAAATAGAATATAATAATATAAAAATATTTAAGAATCTTTACGTAAATTTTAAAAAAAAAAAGTCGTATTTATTAAATACTTCAGGGGTATATTATGTAACTTATAATTAATAATTGCTATCATGTCGCTTTCATGTGAATAGTAAATTAATTAATTTATTTTCATTTACTATTCATGAATAGTAAATGAATTAAAAAAAAAAAGTTTTAAAAAAAAATTATAATTAAAAAAAATTATTAATTTGTAAAAAAAAATCGTTTTTAAAAAAAAAAAAAAAAAAAAATCGTTTTTAAAAAAAAAAAAAAAAAAAAAAAAAAAAAAAAAATGTAAAAAAAAAAAAATCGTTTTTTTTTAAAAGAAAAAAAAAAGCGTTTTAAAAAAAAAAAAATTTGTAAAAAAAAAATCGTTTTTTTTTTAAAAAATTAAAAAAAAAAAACGAAAAAAAAAAAAAAAAAAAAAAAAAAAAAAAAAATTAAAAAAAAAAATATATATATTTTTAAAATTTTGTCTATAAAAAAAAAATGTTTTTTTAGTTTTATTACCTTTAGATTTTTAGACTATAGTCGCAACTTTTAGTATTAAGTTTAGTTTTGCCATAGTTATTTTTACTTTTAGAATTTTTAGGCTTTGCCGTAAAATCCCTTAAGTGCTTATTCCTTAGACTAAGTTTTAGGTGCTTTAGAATTTTACGACGCCGTATTTCGCACTACTTTCTTATTTTTATTTTTCGACGCCTATTTTTCGACCTTTTATTTTTCGATCTTTTTCGACGAACTCTTTTTCTTTCTTATTTCTCGCTATTCTAGTTTTAGGAAATAGATTTTTATTCTACTTCTTATCTAAATTTCTTAAAATTACGAAAATTTATTTTAAGTGGTTAAATTAATAGACATCAAAATTTTCTGGTTCGTAGTAATAGTTGGATTTGTACGTGGACCGGGTTATTGGAGCCAAACAGTCCTCAATTATATTGAGACCAAACGAATCCTGCCCCTCTGCTGCATCTTTTGGCTATTCGAAACGTGGGCAAAATCAGAAAAGTCTATTGATTGGATAACTTATTATAATTTTTCTTTCCTTTTAAAAACTAATAGGATATTCAGTGAATGCACCGAGTAAAACGTTCACCACCTTTCATACGTTCACCACCTGTAACTCGATCAAGACATTTAGCAAATATTGTCGCCGTTGATTTTTCTTTAGAATCGTCATCTAGTCGAACAAGAACTCCAACTCAAATTTCCGATAATCCATCTTTTGAACCCGACTTCACAATTAAGAACCCGGAGCATATTCAAGGACAATTCCAAGATCCTGAACCACAAACCGTTAAATCAGAGTCCTCTAGTGATTCGTATTCAACGAATTCAATTATGGAAGTAACGGAACCTCTAAGTATGGAAGATCGAATGAGAGCCACACGCACGGGCCAAGGTCACGCCATTATTAAACCAGAAGTTAATGCTCCAGATTATGAAATTAAAGGACAAATCCTACACATGGTAACTAACCAATGCCAATTCAGTGGTGCACCGAATGAAGATCCTAACGAACACCTTCGTACGTTTAAAAGAATTTGTACACTATTCAAAATCCGAGAAGTGGAAGATGAGCAGATCTATCTCATGTTGTTTCCCTGGACTTTAAAGGAAGAAGCCAAAGATTGGTTAGAATCGTTACCTGAAGGGGCGATTGACACATGGGATGTTTTAGTTGAAAAATTTCTTAAACAATTCTTTCCGGCATCTAAAGCCGTGAGACTTCAAGGAGAAATTGTTACGTTCGCGCAAAAGCCAAATGAAACATTATATGAGGCGTGGACAAGATTCGGAAGGATGTTGAGAGGATGTCCTCAACACGGTTTAGACACTTACCAAATAGTACAAATATTCTACCAAGGTGTCAACGTTGCTACACGAAAAGACATCGACATAACAGCTGGTGGTTCCATTATGAAGAAAACCGCAACTGAAGCTTACAAAATTATTGATAACACAGCCTCCCACTCGCATGAGTGGCACCAAGAAAAAGATATTTTTCGTTCATCTAAAGTGGCTAGAGCCGATTCTAGCCATGACTTTGATTCCGTTTCCGCAAAAATAGATGCTTTCGAAAGACGAATGGAAAAGATGAATAAAGATATTCACGCAATACGAATCAGTTGTGAGCTATGCGGTGGACCACACTTATTGAAAGATTGTCACATTGAACCAACATTGGAACAACGAGAGAATGTTTCCTATATGAACCAAAGGCCTGGAAATAATTATCAAAATAATTATCAACCGCCAAAGCTAAACTTCAATCGAAATCAAAACATTCTTTACAATCCAAAAGGACCCGAAAATAACTGGTATAACCAACAAGGTCCGAATAACCAACCAACTCAAAACAACACTTTCAATCAACAAAGACCTGGCTTATATAAACCACAACAACAAACCGAAGAGAAAAAGTCAAATATGGAAGACGTGGTATTCAAGCTAGTTGAATCTCAAACACAATTTATTGAAACTCAAACCCAAACGAACGAGAGATTTGATCAGTCATTAAGAACTCAACAAGCTTCCATTTTGAATCTAGAAAAACACGTAGGTACTCTTGCTAGCATGATGAGTGAGAGGGAACAAGGAAAGCTACCGAGTAATACTGAAGTAAATCCTCGGAATGAGAATGTTAATATGGTTTCAACGAATTCTGAAAAACCAGCACCAGAAGATGGGAAGGTTTTAGATGAGAGTAACAATGAAGAAGTTACACCACCACCACCCGAGTATGTAAAGCCAGTGGTGGCACCATACAAACCACCCATCCCGTTTCCAAGAAAAGGAGTTGAGTATGAGCAAGTGATAGGTAATAAAGATTGTGATACCTCTGGAAAGAAGAAGAAGAAAAAGAATAAGAAAGTGCAAGAAACAAAAGCCGTAAATATAAACCCGGTGAAGACAGTTCCACCAAAACCTCCACCTAGGGTAGGTGATCCGGGTGAATTTATTGTTCCTTGTCTACTTAGTGATTGTGTCATGTATGATGCACTAGCAGATTTAGGTGCAAGTGTGAGTGTTATGCCTCTTTCCTTATATAAGAGATTAGGTGTAGGTGAGTTAAGTCCAACGGATATGAGTGTTCGACTCTTTGATCAAACCATTAAGCACCCAGTTGGAATTGCTGACAAACTACCCGTTCAAGTAGGCAATTTAACCTTTCTAGTCGAATTTATTGTCATTGACATAGAAGAGGACCCAAACATTCCTCTAATTTTAGGTCGGCCATTCTTAGCGTCCACCAAGGCGTTATTTGATGTAGGAAATGGAAGAATGACACTTAAAAGTGGTGACAAATCGATCACCTTTATGATTCGAAAGTCTAAATCTCCACCAGCCAAAACCGTTGAACCAGTAAAAACAATTGGTAAGAACCATGTGCTTTTACCAACTCCAACGGTAATACTTAGCAATAATGAAACGCCTAAGTGTGGGGAAAATGAAGTAACACCTAATGATGACATGATAACAAAGAACCCCGTTGTTGATACGAAATTAAATGATCCTGTTATTAATAGTTCAATGAAAAAACTTATTAAACGGATTCGCGATGCTAGAACCAAGGGGAACTTTAAGTTATGTAACCGATTAGTATCCAATCTGTCACCTAAAGAAAAGGAGAAACTAGTTGAAATTGTGGATATTACACAGGAATCCGACCAATGGCTTAAAGAAAAAGTCACGGATATGCAAGTTGATTATGGACCAAGAGAAATTGACGATGAAGTTAATCACAATTTTGACACCACAGCTACCTAAGTGTGGGGAGATTCAAGTGTTCTAAAAAGAAAATGATGTCTAGAGTTAGTTGTTCTGTTCTCGTGTAGTTCCGAGAATGGAATCCGATTGGTCTTTTCCGCTAGCAGACACTAAAGAACTAGTTTTCTCCCTCCATTCTGATTTTTTTTTTTGTTTTATAGGTTTTATATGAAATTAATATGCTTTTCAAATTTAAGTTTTTGTGTGATTTTAAAAAAAAAATTACTTTATTTCATTAAGTTTAAAAAAAATTGATTTCTAAAATTCGTCGTGAGTTGAAGACTAGGTCATTAAGCCGAAATTACTTTACCCGAGGGCGGGGCGACAAATTTTGTTATCATTATTTTTAATTTTATTGATTTAAAGTATGCCAAAAATATTATACTTTATAAATTTTTGAAAAGTGGGGTTATAAACCAAACTTCAAAAATATATATATATATATATGTTTGTATTTTATCATGTAAACAACAGGGTAAAACAACGCACTTTCAAAGACTGTCATTAAAGTTCAGCAAAAGGTACTGATTTTGACGACAAGATGCAAAATAACAAATGTGATATAATAAATGAAGGAATGAACGATGAGGCGCGCCATCTATCATTCGACGAGCTTTGTAATTACAAACTCGGTATTTTTAATCACTTTTCTATGCTAATCACCCTCATGAATTTAAATTATAGTCTGATTTCATGCAAATGAGGGCATTGCATGATCTTAAGTGTGGGGAAGGGTTATAAATTCTCTCAGGTTTATACTTGGTTTATTTGCCAAATTTTGTGAAAATTTGAAAAATTTTCAATTAAATGAAGTCAAAATCATGTTTATACTTATTTATGAACGGTGAAAACTAGGTGATAATACCGAAATTATCGGAAAGGACAAAAATTGAGAAACAACCTAAAATGCTTGAATTCATTTAAAATGGAATAAAGGAGAATAAAAAGGCAAAGAAAGAAACTAAGTGTGGGGAGAATGTACCAAGTTATTCAATTAAAAACTATCTATCACATATTTTTGTACAAGATTATTGCAGGTACTTTTGTTTTGGATGATACTAATCAGTTTTACCCGATTTACTGTAAGAAAGATGGATCTACACGATGAATCAATTCCATCATTAAAAGGAAGTAAAGTCTTCCGAAAAAGACACACGCTTCTTGATTTAGGTCAAGAAGTTGTCGTCTAGACCAGCTGTAGGTTGACGAAAAATCTAGAAAAGTCATCTCTAAAATCAGCAGAAAATCCACGGACCTCAGCATCAAACAGGGTCGCCAAGTGGTCAGATTTATCCTAACCATGAGAAGGATTTATCTCGTACAATGGGGGGGCACCATGCAAATTAGCTTGATAAGACTAATGAATCAGATCCCCAGAAAGGATAATCTCCTTAAAGATTAAAAATCAGCTTTTAAGCCTGATATTACTCAATCCTTGAGATTGACTTTAAAGATTGAGAATTACAAACTCATGGAATTCAATGATATCTAAACTCGAGCTTGAACGAGAAAATATTTTGATCAAAAATACAAACCGATTTGTTTTCTGAAAACCCATTTTCAATGCGTTCATTACCATTGAACGTAAAATTCTAGGAATTCACCTGGAATTCATTAGGTCACCTGAACCAAATCGGGTGTCAACCGTAAGAACGGTGGTTGCATAGCATGGTCGGAGACATGACCTTGTGCCAGACCGAAAAATCATAGGATGATCTTTACTATCGCTCCTACCAAGGATAGTTCTAGCATCCGACACGTTAAAAGACCATAATCATCTGCATGTCACGGGACATTGCCTTAACAGTTTCTTGTTCATCGCTTTCCTTTACAACCGGACGGTAGTTTGCCGAAAGGTAATATACGGAACAAGTAAACTGGATGTGTGCTTTCCGATACCGGGATAGCAGTGGATTACACGAACCTAAATGTTTTTAGCCAAAATATTGATCCACAAATATATTTTGCAACACCAATGGTGGATCAAATCAGAAAACTTATCTAGGGTAAAAGCTAGATTGAATTTTCAAAAGATCAAATGTTTTCATAAAGATCCTATTTCCTAAAGGATCTAAATTTTTATAGTCATGTGGGACTGTAAACCGCCTTTCAAATGTGCACTTTGCTTTGGAAACCGAAAGTAAATCGGCTATTTGATTGCAAGTGTCGTTGACCTAAACCCAAGGCAACTGTGGATGACACACCCACCTTTAACCATCATTACTGTCATTGTTTATACCGCTATATCAAAATCACTGATGTACAAAATGTGATGAATAAAAAAGTGATTCATGTATGTTTTTATTTCAAGTTCTGTATTGCTTGAGGACAAGCAACGCTCAAGTGTGGGGATATTTGATAGTGTTCCAAATGAACATATATTTAGTAGCAATATCGTTCCAATATGTAAAGTTTTTAAATGTAATTTCCTTATTTTTAGTTGTAATAGTTAAATAAATAAGTGCGAAGACGAAAGACGCAAATCGCTCGAAAATGAAGATTTAAAGACAAAAACGAAGATTTGAAAGACCAAAACGTCCAAAAAGCTCAAAAGTACAAGATACAATCAAAAAGGTTCAAATTATTGATGAAGAACGTCTAAAAATGACAAGAGTACAAGTTACAAAACGCAAAGTACAAGATATTAAATTATACGAAAGGACGTTCGAAAATCCGGAACCGAGGCATGAACCAACTTTCAGCGCTCGACGCAACGGTGTAAAAATTACGAGTCAACTATGCACAAGAATAAAATATAATATTTAAATAATTCATAATAAGAATAATATTAAATAATAAAAAGTTGTTATTTGAGCATAGTTCAGGGGTCGTAAATGAAAATTTCAATTCTAATTTGCCTATAAAAAGGCAACGATGTATTACGATGAGGAGAGACTTCTTTTTTTTCGATCAATTTCTCTATCTTTTTCTTACTTTTCTATATCAAATATCAATATCTATATTTATAATTCTCTATCATAATGTTAATGTAATAAGATATAACAATAATCTTAATTTTAATTTTAAATTATGATAATAATAAGATTTATGATAGAGATCGTTTGAGTGTGTAAGTCGAAATTCTGTCCGTGTAACGCTACGCTATTTTTAATCATTGTAAGTTATGTTCAACCTTTTTAATTTAATGTCTCGTAGCTAAGTTATTATTATGCTTATTTGAGCCGAAGTAATCGTGATGTTGGGCTAAAATATTAAGACGGGGTTATTGAACTTTGTACCATAATTGGGGTTTGGGCAAAAGACCGACACTTGTGGAAATTGGACTATTGACTATTAATAGATGGGGGGTATTGTCTAATTGAGTGACAACTCATTGGAGTCTGTCGAACCTATCTTCAAATTAATTATCCTAATAATTAATAATGATTATGGTTGTCCTATTTAGTGACGTTCATATGGAATCTATTATAATCATTTAATTAATTATTCGGGTTGGGTAATTGATTATTCAAACTGATCAAGTGGGTAAATTAATATTCATATCTAATCAAAACAGGGGTAGATTACATACAGTGATAACTGGTGTAATTGTTGACAGAAGTGATAACTGCGTCACAGTTTAAATCCTTAATTAGTTGGAATATTTGACTTCGGGTATAAGGGTAATTTGACGAGGATACTCGCACTTTATATTTATGACCGATGGACTATTATGGACAAAAACCAGATAGACGTATCAAATAAACCAGGACAAAGGACAATTAACCCATGGTAATAAATTAAAATCAACACGTCAAACATCATGATTACGGAAGTTTAAATAAGCATAATTCTTTTATTGTATTTCTCATCGTATCTTTATTTACTGTCATTTTATTACTCGCAATTTTATTTACTGTCATTTTATTTATTGTCATTATTTTACGCACTTTAATTATCGTCATTTATCTTTGCGCTTAAAATATAGAATCGACAAACCGGTCATTAAACGGTAAAACCCCCCTTTTATAATAATATTACTACTTATATAATTATATATATTTTGTATAAATATAGTTTTTAAAAATATAGTAAGTATCACCAGCTCCCTGTGGAACGAACCGGACTTACTAAAAACTACACTACTCTACGATTAGGTACACTGCCTATAGTGTTGTAGCAAGGTTTAGGTATATCCCATCCGTAAATTAATAAAACTTGTGTCATATTTTGTAGTATTTCCTAGTAAAAATAATACTATTTCGTACCCTCACGCTACATCATCACTGCTCTTCTTTATCTTCGAATACTCTTGGACACAATAAACACAACTCTGTGAATCGTCGTTCGTATGTGGTAATATCAAATCCTTGCACTCGTAACTCTCTAAGCTCTGTTTTGAGCTTATTGACTTCATTTCTGGGACGGTACTGCTCATTCATCATGTGTTTAAATGCGGACCATGGTAGTGCGTAAGCAGCATCTTGTCCCACCTGTTCGAGATAGGTGTTCCACCAGGTTAACACAGTACATGTGTAGGTATGCGTGGCGTACTTTACCTTGTCTTCTTCAGCACATTTGCTTATAGCAAACGCAGATTTGACCTTCTCGGTCCATCATTTCAGTCCGACTGGTCCTTCAGTTCCATCGAATTCCAGAGGTTTAAAAGAAGTGAAAGCCTTGTGGGAGCATCCTACACGGTTTCCTGTGGAGTTAACTCCACTGCTAGACCCTGAGTTATTGTTGTTGTTTTGCATTGCAGCCTGTACTGCGGCTATGTTTGCAGCAAGGAATGCACAAAAATATTCTTCGCTCATATTCAAGTTCTGTCGAGTAGTCGGTGCCATATCCTTCAAAAATAGCCAAAAGAGTTAAGTTAATCATATAGAATATTAGGATTAGTCAATAGTATTTCATAGCATAATATGAACTTATTTATAAAAGCCTTTTCTTCATATTAGCATTTTATAATTTTAGTTCGGGTAGTACCTACCCGTTAAAGTTCATACTTAATAGCTAGCTCAAAAATTAACTACTACTATCGAAATAATATTCTATCATGAAAAACTTAATTCATTAACACTTCACGCTTAAACTTTTGATACAATATTTTACAATCATACCATACCGCTATTTTACATGTAGCATAAAAGTACAAGCATGTTATCATACATATATTACACAGTATGATTACAACTCTTTATTCCGAATCACTTGTTTCTTCTTCCTCGGACTCGGTTCGTTTTGCTAAATTCCTAGGGATACATGGTGCTCCTCTAATACGAGCCGTCCTTTTCACAAATGGTCTAGAAAAACCTGGTGACTTAGATGTTCCCGGGTTATAGTTAAAATTTAAGAAATACGGGTGTTTACGGTACACCCCATCAGGGTATTTCATGTTAACATAGAGTTCATCGGGGTTAGGATCAGGTTTCTCTATTTTGATGGCTTTTCCCTTATTGTTTTCTTTTGATTTATTAAATTGAGCCTGGGTAATTTCTATAACATCATCGGAATCCTCATCGGGATCCGATTCATCAGAAAATTGGTAATCTTCCCAATATTTTTCTTCCTCGGCGGAAACACCACAAACCATTTTTAGTTTTGGTCCATTGGTTGAAGATTTTCTTTTATTTAACGGTTTTTCTATGATTTTTATCATTTCCTCCTCCGGAACTTCTTCTTCTTCCGGTTCCTCTTCTTCCGATTCTTCTTCTTCCGGTTCCTCTTCTTCTTCCGGAATTTGTGAATCTTTCCAAAATATATTCGAATCTTCAATATTATTTGGTGAGTTGATGGGATTTGTACTAGAGGTAGACATCTATCACACAATATCAAACACGTTAAGAGATTAATATAGCACATAATATTTACATGTAAAAATATATAGTTTCCAACAAAAGTGTTAAGCAATCATTTTTAAAGTAAACACGGTCGAAGTCCAGACTCACTAACGCATCCTAACAAGCTCGGTTAGACACACTAATGCAAATTTCTGGTTCTCTAAGACCTTCACTCGGATACCAACTGAAATGTCCCGTTCATATGGATTATAAACGTTTCATATTAATTAGTTTCGTTGCGGGGTTTTGACCTCTATATGAGACGTTTTTCAAAGACTGCATTCGATTTTTAAAACAAACCATAACCTTTACTTTATCGATAAAGGTTTAAAAGACATAGCGTAGATTACCAAATAATGGTAATCTAAAGTACAACGTTTACACACGACCATTACATAATGGGTTACAATAATATATTACAACAATTTATTTTTCGAATGCAGTTTTTCTTTAAACATTAACATACAAGCATGCTGACTCCAAATCTTGTCCTTAATTTAGCATGCAATAGCGGAAGCTCTTAATAATCACCTGAGAATAAACATGATTTAAACGTCAATAAAAATGTTGGTGAGTTATAGGTTTAATCTATATATTTATCAAATCGTAATAATAGACCACAAGATTTCATATTTCCATTTCTCATACACATCATGCATGCATATAGAAATCTGCATAAAAATCATTCATATGTTGAACACCTGGTAACCGACCTTAACAGGATGCATATAGAATATCCCCATCAGTCCGGGACTCTCATCGGATATGATAAATCCAAGTCTAAAGCATCCGTAACTCTGATGAGGCTTGTTAGGCCAAATAGATCTATCTTTAGGATTCGCGTCAATTAGGGGCCATTTCCCTAATTCTTAGGCTACCAAGCTAAAAAGGGGCATATTCGGTTCGATAATCCAACATAGAATGTAGTTTCGATTACTTGTGTCTATTTTGTAAAACATTTATAAACTGCATGTATTCTCATCCCAAAAATATTAGATATTAAAAGTGGGACTATAACTCACTTTCACGTATTTTCACTTCATCAGAAAATAAGACTTGGCCACGGGTCGATTCATGAACCTATAACAAATATATACATACATACATATATATATATATATATATATATATATATATATATATATATATATATATATATATATATATATATATATATATATATATATATATATATATATATATATATCAAAGTATGATCGAAATATATTCACAACATTTTTATTACGTGTTGATGTTTTAAGTTGTTAAGTTAGCAGTCCATCGTTAGTAGTCCACAATTAGTAGTCCACAGTTAGTAGTACATAAATAAATATATTTTCTCGAATCAATCCACAACCCAGTGTATACAAGTCTCAGACTTGATCACAACTCAAAGTATATATATTATTTTGGAATCAACCTCAACCCTGTATAGCTAACTCGAGCATTACCGCATATAGAGTGTCCATGGTTATTCCAAATAATATATATAGATGACGTCGATATGATATGTCAAAACATTGTATACGTGTCTATGGTGTATCAAGATTACATAATATATATTAGACTACATGTATCATAAAATATAAGTTAGTTAAGTTATGGTTAGTATAGATTTGTTATAAAATTTTTGTAGCTAAACTAATAAATCTAACCAATTTTGTTTTACCCATAATTTCTTCGTTATAAATCCGTTTTGAGTGAATCAAATTGCTATGGTTTCATAACGAATTGAAATTTATGAAAAACTAAACAGAAAAAGTGTAAGTTTATAGTCGAAAATACAGGTTACAAGTCGTTTTTGAAAGAGGTAGTCATTTTCGTCGAAAGAACGACATCTTGATGACCATTTTGAAAAAACATACTTTCACTTTGAGTTTAACCATGATTTTTGGACATAGTTTCATGTTAATAAGAAATATTATTTTCCCAGAAGAACAACTTTTAAATCAAAGTTTATCATAGTTTTTAATTATCCAAACCAAAACAGCCTCCGGTTTTACTACAACGGCGTATGTCCGGTTTTACGGTGTTCTTCGTGTTTCCAGGTTTTAAATCATTAAGTTAGCATATCATATAGATATAGAACATGTGTTTAGTTGATTTTAAAAGTTAAGTTAGAAGGATTAATTTTGTTTGCAAACGAGTTTAGAATTAACTAAACTGTATTCTAGTGATTACAAGTTATAATCTTCGAATAAGATAGTTTTATATATATGAATCGAATGATGTTATGAACACCATTACTACCTCAAGTATAGTAGGTAAACCTACTTGAAATGATGAGAAAATAAATTGAGCTTTAAAGGATCTTTGATGGCTTGGAAGTTCTTGAAGTAGAATCATGACACAAAAATAAGTTCAAGTAAGATTACTACTCGAATTAAGATAGTTATAGTTATAGAATTCGAATCAAAGCTTGAATATGAATATTACCTTGAATAAGAAAAATAACCTACTATAAATAACAAAGGTTTCTTGATCTTAGATGATTACTTGGAATGGATTAGAAAGCTTGGAAGTAGACTTGTAAACTTGAAAGTGTTCTTGAAGTTTTCTTGAGTAGTTATTTTGTAGGTTATTTTATGTATGAATTTATGAGCTAGATTGATGTAGATTTTGATGAAGATGATGAAGAACACTTAGAACATGAAGAGATAACTTGAGAGAGATGTGTTTGATGCATAAAAGTTGGAAAATGAAAGTGTTTGTGTGAGTGCATGAATTCGTGATTTTGGAGTCAAGATAAAGGCTCCATAAGGTTGTATTTTTATTAGATATTTCATGCTAGTTGCCAAATGATGGTTCCCACATATTTAGGTGACTCACTAAGACTGCCAAGAGTTGATCATTGAAGTATATATACCAATAGTATGTACATCTAGGAGCTGGGTATTGTACGAGTACGAATACGGTTGCATACGAGTAGAATTATTGATGAAAATGAATGAGAATGTAATTGTAAGCATTTTTGTTAAGTAGAAGTACTTTGATATATGTCATGAAGTCTTTCAAAAGTGTACTAATACATCTTAATACACTACATGTATAAGCATTTAAACTGAGTCGTTAAGTCATCGTTAGTCGTTACATGTACATGTTGTTTCGGAACTTTTAAGTTAACGATTTCGTTAAATGTAATAAATCCCATTGTTATTATATCTAATGAGATGTTAAATTGTTACATTATCATGATAACATGATTTACTAATATATCTTAATATGATATATAAATATTAAGACGTTATTAATACGATAATCGTTACGTATAAATATCATTTTGAATTCCTTAAGTTAGTAGTCTTGTTTTATGTATATAGTTTGTTGTTAATATACATAATGAGATACTTAATTATCATTTCATAATGTTAAACATATCTATATGTCCATATATATATCATCATGTCATATACTAGTTTTAACTTTCGTGAATCATCGGACAAACTGGGTGGTCAAACGTTTGTTAGTAGTCTTGTTTTATGTATATAGTTTGTTGTTAATATACATAATGAGATACTTAATTATCATTTCATCATGGTAAACATATATATATATATATATATATATATATATATATATATATATATATATATATATATATATATATATATGTCCATATATATATCATCATGTCATATACAAGTTATAACGTTCGTGAATCATCGGACAAACTGGGTGGTCAAACGTTAACACAAAATCCATTTCAATTAATCAAGTCTTAATAAGTTTGATTGCTTAACATGTTGGAAACATTTATTTACGTAAATATTCATCTCATATAATATATATAATCATGGAAAAGTTCGGGTCACTACAGTTTAAATACCACTATGATACTTGTTTTTATTTAATATTGTATTTAGGTACATCGAGAATTATTTTGGGGCTACTATCTTACCACTAGCTACAAAACGTTGCTGCTTTTTAAACCTCTAGGTTTTATTGTTCCAGTATTTTTAGTCGCTTTTTTATTTCTCTAGATTCATAACTTTATTTTTGTTTTTGTTTCTAATTAATTTCATAATGAATGCGAATATATGAGAGTGTAGTTTCAATTTGATGATAATTAATGGCCGCAAAACACATATTTGGAGTCAATACATTCGTCAAAAAATCGAGCAAAATTTTATGAAAAATTTTCCGAAAAGTTTTCAATTGCAGATTAGGCCCATATTCTCAAGATAACTAGAAAGCGGTGCTACGAGCAAGACTTCCTTATGGATTTCCCCCGTTCGAAGCTGTTTAGATGCCGAAAAAGACATTTTACTATTTTTAAAATTGAATTTTGCAATTTTAGATCTTACGATAAGTAATACATTCACATGTGAATTGTTGTGCCTGTATAAATACCACTATGATACTTGTTTTTATTTAATTTTGTATTTAGGTACATCGAGAATCATTTTGGGGCAACTATCTCACCACTAGCTACAAAACGTTGTTGCTTTAATAACCTCTTGGTTTTATTGTTCGAGTATTTTTAGCCGCTTTTTTATTTCTCTAGATTCATAACCTTATTTTTGTTGTTGTTTCTAATTAATTTCATAATGAATATGAATATATGAGAGTGTGGTTTCATTTTGATGATAATTAATGGACGCAAAACACATATTTGAAGTCACTACATTTATAACAAAATCGGGCAAAATTTTGTGAAGAATTTTCCAAAAAAATTTCAATTGCAGATTAGGCCCATATTCTCAAGAAAAATAGAAAACGGTGCTACGAGCAAGACTTCCTTAAGGCTTTCCCCCGTTCGAAGCAGTTTAGATGCCGAAAATGAAATTTTACTATTTTTAAAAGTGAATTTTGCAATTTTAGATCTTACGATAAGTAATACCTTCACATGTGAAATGATGTGCCCTTTTAGATACCACTATGATACTTGTTTTTATTTAATTTTGTATATAGGTACATCAAGAATCATTTTGGGGCTACTATCTCACCACTAGCTAAAAACGTTGCTGCTTTTACAACCTCTAGTTTTATTGTTCGAGTATTTTTAGCCGCTTTTTTATTTCTCTAATTTCATAACCTTATTTTTGTTTGTTTCTAAATTTCTTATTGAATGCGAATATATGAGAGTGTAGTTTCATTTTGGTGATAATTAATGGCCGCAAAACACATATTTGAAGTCACTACATTCCCCACAAAATCGGGGAAAATTTTGTGAAGAAGTTTCTGAAAAATTTTCAATTGCAGATTAGGCCCATATTATCAAGATAACTAGAAAATGGCTCTACGTCTTTAGAATTCCTCAAGGATTTCCTCCGTTCGAAGCAGTTTAGATGTCGAAATAACATTTTACCATTTTTAAAGGTGAATTTTGTACTTTTAGATCTTACGATAAGTAACACCTTCACATGTGAATTGTTATGCCTGTTTAAATACCACTATGATACTTATTTTTATTTAATATTGTATTTAGATACATCGAGAATTATTTTGGGGCTACTATCTCACCACTAGCTACAAAACGTTGCTGCTTTTAAAACCTCTAGGTTTTATTGTTCCAGTATTTTTAGTCGCTTTTTTATTTCTCTAGATTCATAAGCTTATTTTTGTTTTTGTTTCTAATTAATTTCATAATGAATGCGAATATATGAGAGTGTAGTTTCGATTTGATGATAACTAATGGCCGCAAAACACATATTTGTAGTCAATACATTCTTCACAAAATCGGGCAAAATTTTATGGAAAATTTTCCGAAAAGTTTTCAATTGCAGATTAGGTGCATATTCTCAAGATAACTAGAAAACGGTGCTACGAGCAAGACTTTCTTATGGATTTCCCCCGCTCGAAACAGTTTAGATGCCGAAAATGACATTTTACTATTTTTAAAATTGAATTTTGCAATTTTAGATCTTACGATAAGTAATACATTCACATGTGAATTGTTTAATTTTGTATTTAGGTACATTGAGAATCATTTTGGGGCAACTATCTGTAACACCCCGTTTTTTAGTTACGCGTTATTTTGAACGTCATTCGAAATACGAGGCATGTAAGCGTATATTTGGATCATAAATAAAGTTGGATTTGATGTTCTAAAACCTTACCATTAAAAAGGAAATCTCATTACGTTTCCAACAATATTTGATTCATTGAAAAAGGAGTTACGGTTTGAAAGTTACGACCAAAACAAGTTCAGAAAACTGAGTCAGTTAATCTGGACGCCGTCCAAGCTTTTTGGACGCCGTCCAAAAGGCCTGACTAGCCAGCTGTGACTTTTTGAAGCTTTTAAAAGAGGGTATTTGGGTCTTTTCACTTGGGGGTCGTTTGGGCCATCAAAACTGATCTAAACTCACTCATATCCCCATTTTCACCCACAAACACTCCCAACCAAACCCTAGTGTGAGAGAGAGGAGGTTCTAGAGAGAGAGTTGGGGAATTGGAGAAGAAGGAGTGTGATTCGGGTCGGGTCGCGAGAGTTAAAGTTGTTCTCCTCGTTCACGGCTACGTTGTGGTAGTGTTGGTAAGTTCTAACTCCGAGTTTTTATTGTTTGATTTGATAATCAATTTAGGGTTTCAACTTGTATGTTCTTGGGATAACCCGTTTAGTCATTAATGGAAGATTTGAACTAGTAATCGGGTTTATTGTTGATGATTGCGGGTTTTGGTTATGTTTGGAAGACTAGTTTTGAATTGGGTCAAAATTAGGATTTATGTGTCAAATTGGGTAAGATAAGTGTTTAACACTTGTGAATTGATTTAATTGGTGTATTAGGGTCATTTTCACTTGTTTTAGTGATTATTGGTTAGTTTGGGCGTTTTTGGACTTATGTCAAAACGGATTGACTTTGAATTGGGTCAAAATTGATGATGACACTAGTTTGATTAAATGGATGTTAAACGCTTTTGTTAAGTGTTAAATAACATTTTTAAATGGGTCAGAATTACCACCCGTAGTGGTAATTGGTGAAGTCCACTTTAGGTGTCTAAATGGGCGGATTGTGGAGGTAGGTATAAACCCTCGGTTAAGGGTGTTGGAGTCGAATTCTCGTGTAGAGAATGTATGTTGATTGTGTTCGGTTGCGTATGGAGACAGTTTACATATATGATTTGTGCGGGCATCTCGAGGTGAGTGGAATGATTATATATGTGTGTATATAATGTATCTATTTGTAGGGCGGGAGAGGGGCCGGGTATGCATTGTCTATACCATCAAGAGTTAGTGATATATTTCGTTGTACACTAACGATGGATATTTCATTGTCTAATTTGCCCGAGAGTTAGTGATATATTTCGTTGTACACTAACGATGGACATTTCATTGTCCAAACCGACCAAGAGTTAGTGATATATTTCGTTGTACACTAATGATTGTTTCGAGCGGATATTGCATTATCTGAATAGCTTAGGGTTAGTGATATATTTCGTTGTACACTAACGGTTGTTATGAACACCGGTGAGAAATTCGAAGTACCATTCCCTCGTGTTATTGTTTGACCATGGTTACGTGTTGTAGTGTAGCATAATATATTATTCGAGTTATATATGCTATTGTTGTACTAGCTTGTGGTCTTGAAGATTGTAGCATTATACTTTGCGATGGTATGCTATATAAATTGCTAGCGTGTATGAGGAATTTGTGTAAGTGTTTGCAAGTAGGTATATTATATATGTATATGATATGTATATGTATATGTATAATTATTGCATTCACTAAGCCTAGGCTTACCCCTTTCGTTGTTTAGCTTTTTACATGTATTGTGGTTTGAAGCTAGCTAGTTTGTTAAGCTAGATGCATAGGAGCGCTTGGGCTCGATGTGGTAGCTTTTGGATATTGATAGCGGTTTGAGGATTGGTAGTCCCCGGGATTATGCTCTGGGTATCGGGTTGGGTTGTAGAGTCCTAATCCGTCTAAAGTTATAAATGGGTCGAAATCGCTACATTAATTGTAAAACGGGTCATTGCGGGCCCGGTATTGTAAAACTTACTTTTATTGTGGAAATCACTTAATGTTACTTAATATGATGTGTTGTGAAAGTCGTTTCATTAAAAAGTGTCGGGAAGCGGGTTTTCCGCTCGCGTGAAATTTAAAAACTGATCAGTCCCCGTTAGTTCATTTAGACGCCGTCCTAAAGTGTTGGACGCCGTCCAAGGCTTCAGTACTGGACGCCGTCCAGGAATCTGGACGACGTCCAGATGTACAGGTTCAGATTTTTTTAGGCGTGTTTTTGGTAAAACGAAGTTGGGTCGTTACAAGTGGTATCAGAGCATAGTCTAAGGGAATTAGGTGACCTTGGAGTAGGTGCCTAGTCTTAGACTTATTGGCGATTGTGCGTTATTTGCGGGACTTGTAGGAATACGGGTCGGATTGAGATTTGTTAGTGCCTTAGAGTATGTGACTAACTAGGACTTGTGTTTGTCCTAAGTACAATTATGTGGGGCCTTACTTCGCGCGTGAATTAGTGCCTTAGGTAGCTAGTGCCTAATGTAAGTAGGCGAACTTGGCGTTGCTTTAATGATAGTCACCTAGGTTGTAGGTTGACTTGTGGTTGCGGTGTACTTGTGTACATTTATTATTATATGGTATATAGGTGTATATATACAAGTGTCTTTTATGCGGTGTCCTAGGGTCGAATCTATTGGAGAGATTCGAATATTTGGCTGTTTGAGTGATCAAGTTCGCGGTAAGGACTTTGGTCACTCGGGTACTAGGAAATATCGCGTGTTATTTTGTGTGAATGTTGCGTCAGTTCGGGTAAAGTACTTTGCTTGACCATGTGAAAATGGTAAGGTACGCATTTGTAATAGTGACCGATCACCATTATTACGAAGGTGTATCTTGACATCACGCATGACATGACGAGTACTGAACGGAGGAAACGTGGCATGGTTGGGGTAGATTCGGGATAAATGAAGAATCCTTATTGGTTCCTAGGTGATAGTTGTCTCGGGTGATGTGCTTGTAGTCACATCGGGTTCGTTGCGAGTCGAGAAGTGTTACGGTGGATTCGGTTAGTTAATTGAGCGAGCAAACTCACGAGTTTGGCACGTACTTAATCACCCTAGGTAGTGGGTGCACTCTTGAGATTGTCATTTGGTTAAAGTTACCCATCGTAACTAGAATAACCGATTAGTGTGTATGTGTGTGTACGATGAGGATCTGAATTCTGCAATGGGATGTAGCAAGTTTAATGATTGTAGAATTGAGTTACACTCGGTAGAGTGTGTGATTAGAGAATCGTGTTAGGATTCTAGTTGTGAGTCGCCTTGGAATTGGAGAATCGCGGAATCTTCGAGTCATTAAACTCATAGGAGTGGGACCCGTATAACGATGATTGTGTTAGTGTGTTGTGGGTTATAGGGTAACATTCCTAACAGAATATCCCTTGTAGCGGTGGCTGTGTCGATGTGCGGAAGGGTGTAAGACTTGGTGTTTTCAAGCATCTCCTTAGTGTTAGATAAAGGGCTTCATTAGGCTATATCGTTTGGCCTTGTGGAGTTGCGGGCAGTGTGTGATCGCTAGTAAATTTCATAAGACAATAAACCGTAAGGTTTGTCGGGTGGGTATGACTTCGGGTCATTATTGTGAAGAGATGGGTGACATCGAGTGTACGGAACCTAAAGATCGAGTTTCTAAAATTCGGTTGATTGTGGTGGGAGTCTGCATGACACTGCGTCAGATACCTTTTTATACCTGCTAGTGTAATGTTCAACTCCGGTGATGGTGTGATCACTTTGTGGTTAGGGTGTCCTTGAGATACCCTTGGAAGCAGCGGAGGTTATAACAGTGATCGAAGGGTGATAGTAATTCGACGGTTGCGAAAGTCGAATTTTGAGAGCATTGTGATGAATACTTCTTATGAAGTGACGGGTGAGCGAATCTTGTTGCTCTTAAGTGATAGACGGGTAAAGATGACCGGTGAGCCGGTGACGGACTTAATGGTCGGTTAGTCCGAAGGGTATGATGAAGTGTTGATATTGTGGTGGACACAATTAGGGTGTCGGAATTGGTCACTCTTCTCAAGGAGAGTGAGCAATTGTCGATAAAGGTTCGTTGCGTGGAAGAGCGGGTGATCTCGACTGAGATGCACGACTGGTTAAGTGGAGTGGCATATGCCTAGTCGTAGAGGCGTATGTGACACTTTGATGGGGTTCGCTTTGCGAACGATGAAGGACTATTAATTGTATTTATGGTATGAGGATGCGATGTTATCTTGTGTACGTCACTTCAATCGAATGTGTATGTCTGCTCTGAGAGCCTGAATTGAATTCGTGGTGATTTGGAGTGTATGACCAGTGACGAGAATGGTCATGTGTTTCGTGGAATGCTAATTCCTCAGGATGTTATCATCTTGGCGGTGAGAATGTTGAGCCAAATTCTAAGTGGGGGAGTTTTTACTGCCGCCTGAGGAAGCTCCAGTGGTGTTATATATAGAAAAGTGTCGGAGTGTACCGTGCTAAGCCTCAATAGGTATTCGGAGTCCCTAACAAGGAAGAGTGACAGGTTGCTAATGTCGACTCGAGATCGTACTTTACGATTGTGAGTTACAACTCTGGAATGTTATGAGTAAAGATTGTGAAGATGGGATCGAAGGAAGTGTAAGGCTTCCTATGTAAGGTGGTCGTGTAGTACCAATGTGCGGTATGCGACCAAATGTGAATTTTGAGATCCCGGAGTGTGAGAATGAAGTTGTCGTTGCGGGTGCTCTTGTATTGAAAAATCTGGGTTGTCGTGAAACCCGGACAGTATAATTGAATGAGAACGAGTTCGATATCGAGGCGAATATCGTATTTTCCCTGTCAGGAAATGCAATCGTGGAGATTGTCAGTGGATTATTCCACTTTACGGATGATTTTGAAGAGGAAAGTGTCGATTCTGATTGTATCACATCGAGACACGCGGATGTTGTTTGTTTGCGAGAGTGTGTACCATAGTGATGTGACCTGTAGGTCGCATTGAAATGTCGAGGCCATCCTTAACGGACGGTCTAGGTAGGAAGGTTCACCCGGATTTGGAGACTATTTTGTGAGTCGTGTGGCGAATTGCGAAAATTTTGTGATGATAGTTCGCCGTTGACAGGATTCTAGCATGCGAATAGCTTCTATGCTAGAACTAGGAAGACGTGTTATATGGTTCAGAGGAGAAACCTTGTGTCGAGTGTTGATGTTTTTCCTAGTTCGTGGTGTATTAATGTCATCCTGGATTAATCCCGACACTGGTGGTCGTGTGCGGATCGGTTGGTGGGAATGTTTGTGTTCCCAGTGTAATTATTTGGCAGTACCGAAATTTTTTCATTGAAGGAATAACCCAGTTGTGGCGACTGTATGAAGTACTAGTCGGACGAGCGTGTCGATTGCCCCGTTGGCATCGACTTGTAAAATTGAGAATCATGGGTTTCTGGGGTGGAAAGCAAATGTTTGCACATAAGCGGATGTGCGATCATTGATTGATACGGTTATGGACCATTGAAAGTACTGAGTTTCGACGCGGCATGAATCTTTCTCGATTTGGATTAATGCAAGACTTGGTTCGCGGCGTAGTGGACCTAGTAGATCGCGTTGGGTGATATAGTTATGGTTGTAGCTTGTTGCGAGTTTTAGCCGATAGAACTTGAAGGGATGATGGTGTTTTCCGTATTTTTCCTAAGTGGGCAATCGGACGTTGAGTGTATGAGATACCGTTTGTTGTGGTAATGCGCGCTAGTGATTATTAGCGTGTGGTGAAATATCCGAATTAATGGAAACGTTGTAGATATCGAGTTTGGAGGTATGTCGGAGGACCTTTGAGTGTGGTTCCGGTTTGTTAAAGTGACGGAGATCACGGGGACGTGATCCAATTTAAGTGGGGGAGAGTTGTAACACCCCGTTTTTTAGTTACGCGTTATTTCGAACGTCATTTTAAATACGAGGTATGTAAGCATATATTTGGATCCCAAATAAAGTTGGATTTGATGTTCTAAAACCTTACCATTAGAAAGGAAATCTCATTACGTTTCCAACGATATTTGATTCATCGAAAACGGAGTTACGTTTGAAAGTTACGACCAAAACAAGTTCAGAAAACTGAGTCAGTTAATCTGGACGCCGTCCAAGCTTTTTGGACGCCGTCCAAAAGGCCTGACGGGCCAGCTGTGACTTTTTGAAGCTTTTAAAAGAGGGTATTTGGGTATTTTCACTTGGGGGTCGTTTGGGCCATCAAAACTGATCTAAACTCACTCTTATCCCCATTTTCACCCACAAACACTCCCAACCAAACCCTAGTGTGAGAGAGAAGAGGTTCTAGAGAGAGAGTTGGGGATTTGGAGAAGAAAGAGTGTGATTCGGGTCGGGTCGCGAGAGTTAAAGTTGTTCTCCTCGTTCACGGCTACGTTGTGGTAGTGTTGGTAAGTCTTAACTCCGAGTTTTTATTGTTTGATTTGATAATCAATTTGGGGTTTCAACTTGTATGTTCTTGGGATAACCCGTTTAGTCATTAATGGAAGATTTGAACTAGTAATCGGGTTTATTGTTAATGATTACGGGTTTTGAGTATGTTTGGAAGACTAGTTTTGAATTGGGTCAAAATTAGGGTTTATGTGTCAAATTGGGTAAGATAAGTGTTTAACACTTGTGAATTGATTTAATTGGTGTATTAAGGCCATTTTCACTTGTGTTAGTGATTATTGGTTAGTTTGGGCGTCTTTGGACTTATGTCAAAACGGGTTGACTTTGAATTGGGTCAAAATTAATGATGACACTAGTTTGATTAAATGGATGTTAAACGCTTTTGTTAAGTGTTAAATGACGTTTTTAAATGGGTCGGAATTACCACCCGTAGTGGTAATTGGTGAAGTCCACTTTAGGTGTCTAAATGGGCGGATTGTGGAGGTAGGTATAAACCCTCGGTTAAGGGTTGATAAGGCTAAAAAGGAATATATATTTCATAGCAATATCCCTTCTAAATAATAGGTTTTCATATGTAATTGTATTATATTTTCATTGTAATTGTTTAAATAAATAAGTGCGAAGACAAAAGGCAAAAACGAAGATTTGAAGACACAAACGTCCAAAAAGCTCAAATGTACAAGATACAATTCAAAATGTTCAATTTATTGATGAGAAACGTCTAAAAATGACAAGAGTACAAGTTACAAAACGCAAAGTACAAGATATTAAATTATACGAAAGGACGTTCGAAAATCCGGAACCGGTACCCGAGCCAACTATCAACGCTCGACGCAACGTAGCTGAAAGTACAAGTCAACTATGCACAAGAATATAATATAATATTTAAATAATTCATAATAAGAATAATAATAAATAATAAAAAGTTGTTAATTGAGCATAGTTAAGGGGTCATAAGTGAAAATTTTAATTCAATATTTGCCTATAAAAGGCAATTGATTTGATCGATTTATGTACACCTTTTCTTCTTTATTTCTCTTTACATGTAATATATATATATATATATATATATATATATTTATAATTATAATTTTAATTTTAGTTTAAGTTTAATAATAATTGGGTTATTGTAAGGAATGTTTTACGGGTTTTAAAGTCGAAACTCTGTCCGTGTAACGCTACACGATTAATAATCACTGTAAGTTATGTTCTTCCTTTTTAAATTAATGTCTCGTAACTAAGTTATTATTATGCTTATTTAAGTCGAAGTAATCGTGATGTTTGACTAAATATTAAGACGGGGTTATTGGATTTTGTACCATAATTAAGGTTTGGGCAAAAGACCGACACTTGTGAAAATTGGACTATTGACTATTAATAGATGGGGGGTATTGTCTAATTGAGTGACAACTCATTGGAGTCTGTCGAACCTATCTTCAAATTAATTATCCTAATAATTAATAATGATTATGGTTGTCCTATTTAGTGACGTTCATATAGAATCTATTATAATCATTTAATTAATTATTCGGGTTGGGTAAATGATTATTCAAACTGATCAAGTGGGTAAATTAATATTCATATCTAATCAAAACAGGGGTGGATTACATATAGTGATAAATGGTGTAATTGTTGACAGAAGTGATAACTGCGTCACAGTTTAAATCCTTAATTAGTTGGAATATTTGACTTCGGGTATAAGGGTAATTTGACAAGGACACTCGCACTTTATATTTATGACCGATGGACTATTATGGTTAAAAACCAGATAGGTATCAAATAAATCATGACAAAGGACAATTAACCCGAGTAACAATTAATTAAAATCAAAACGTTAAACATCATGATTAGGGAAGTTTAAATAAGCATAATCCTTTTATTTCATATTCTATCGCAATTTTATTTATTGTTATTTTATTTATCGTCATTTATATATTTTACGCACTTTAATTATTGTCATTTATCTTTACGCTTAAAAATATAAAATCGACAAACCGGTCATTAAACGGTAAAAAATCCCCTTTTATAATAATATTACTACTTATATATATATATATATATATATATATATATATATATATATATATATATATATATATATATATATATAGTTTTATAAAAATATAGTACGTAATCACTAGCTCCCTGTGGAACGAACCGGACTTACTAAAAACTACACTACTCTACGATTAGGTACACTGCCTATAGTGTTGTAGCAAGGTTTAGGTATATCCCATCCGTAAATTAATAAAACTTGTGTCATATTTTGTAGTATTTTGTATTAAAAATAATACTATTTCGTACCCTCACGCTACATCATCAAGTTTTTGGCGCCGCTGCCGGGGAGCGCTAAAACGCTATATTTTTAATTTATATCTGTAAAAATATAGTTATAAAAAAAAGTAATTTCGGGGACACTTTTTGTGTTTTCACGGGGTATTTAAGTTTTTTTTTTAGTTTTTGATTGATTAAAGATATATTAATTTAAATATAATAATTTAATAAATATAATAATATAATAATATAAAAATAAAATATAATAATATAATAATATTTTAGAATCAAATTTGATACGTAAAAGTTTTAAAAGTTTTAAAAAGTCGTATTTATTAAATATTTCAGGAGTATATTATGTAACTTATAATTAATAATTTCTATAATGTCGCTTTCATGTGAATAGTAAATTAATTAATTTCTTTCCTTTACTATTTTGAATCGTAAAAGTTTTAAAAGTTTTAAAAAGTCGTATTTATTAAATATTTCAGGGGTATATTATGTAACTTGCAATTAATAATTTCTATCATGTCGATTTCATGTGAATAGTAAATTAATTAATTTATTTTTATTTACTATTCATGAATAGTAAATGAGTTAAAAAAAGTTTTGAAAAAAAATAATAATAATAAAAAAATTATTAATTCCTTTAAAAAAAATTTGTGTAAAAAATCGTTTTTTTTAAAGAAAAAAAATTCGTTTTAAAAAAAAAATTGTAAAAAAAAATTGTTTTTTTAAAGAAAATTTTTTTTTTAAAAAACAAATTTTAAAAAAAAATTTTAAAAAAAAAAAATTTTAAAATCCTTAAAAAACAAAATATAAAAAAAAATTAAAAAAAAAAGTTTTTTTTTATTACCTTTAGATTTTTAGACTCTAGTTACAATTTTTAGTATTAAGTTTAGTTTTGCCATAGTTATTTTTATTTCTAGAATTTTTAGGTTTGCCGTAAAATCCCTTTAGTGCTTATTCCTTAGACTAAGATTTATGTGCTTTAGAATTTTGCGACGCCTTTTTTCGCGCTACTTTCTTATTTTTATTTTTCGACGCCTATTTTTCGACCTTTTTCGACGCGTTTTTTTTTCTTTCTTATTTCTCGCTATTCTAGTTTTAGGATAAGATTTTTATTCTACTTCTTATCTAAATTTCTTAAAATTACGAAAATTTATTTTAAGTGGTTAAATTGATAGACATCAAAATTTTCTGGTTCGTAGTAATAGTTGGATTTGTACGTGGACCGGGTTATTGGAGCCAAACAGCACTCAATTATATTGAGACCAAACGAATCCTGCCCCTCTGCTGCATCTTTTGACTATTCGAAACGTGGGCAAAATCAGAAAAGTCTATTAATTGGATAACTTATATAATTTTTCTTTCCTTTTAAAAACTAATAGGATATTCAGTGAATGCACCGAGTAAAACGTTCACCACCTTTCATACGTTCACCACCTATAACTCGATCAAGACATCTAGCCAATATTGTCGCCGTTAATTTTTTTTTAGAATCATCATCTAGTCGACCAAGAACTCCAACTCAAATTTCCGATAATCCATCTTTTGAACCCGGCCTCACAATTGAGAATCCGGAGAATATTCAGGGACAATTCCAAGATCCAGAACCACTAATCATTCCTCCTGAACCATAAACCATTAAATCAGAATCTTCTAGTGATTCGTATTCAACAAATTCAATTATGGAAAATCTGGAACCTCTAAGTATGGAAGACCGAATGAGAGCCACACGCACGGGCCAAGGTCACGCCATTATTAAGCCAGACATTAATGCGCCAGATTATGAAATCAAAGGACAAATCCTACACATGGTAACTAATCAGTGCCAATATAGTGGTGCGCCGAAGGAAGATCCAAACGAACATCTTCGTACGTTTAATAGGATCTGTACACTATTCAAAATTCGAGAAGTTGAGGATGAACAGATCTATCTCAAGTTGTTTCCCTGGACTTTAAAGGGAGAAGCCAAAGATTAGTTAGAATCGTTACCTGAAGGGGCGATTGACACATGGGATGTTTTAGTTGAGAAATTTCTTAAAAGATTCTTTCCGGCATCTAAAGCCGTGAGACTTCAAGGAGAAATTGTTACGTTCACACAAAAGTCAAATGAAACTCTATATGAGGCGTGGACAAGATTTGGAAAGTTGTTGAGAGGATGTCCTCAACACGGTTTAGACACTTATCAAATAGTACAAATATTCTACCAAGGTGTCAACGTTGCTACACGAAAAGACATCGACATAACAGCTGGTGGTTCCATTATGAAGAAAACCGCAACTGAAGCTTACAAAATTATTGATAACACAGCCTCCCACTCTCATGAGTGGCACCAAGAGAAAGATATATATCGTTCATCTAAAGCGGCTAGAGCCGATTCTAGCCATAACTTTGATTCCGTTTCCGCAAAAATAGATGCTTTCGAGAGACGAATGGAAAAGATGAATAAAGATATTCACGCAATACGAATCAGTTGTGAGCAATGCGGTGAACCACACTTAATGAAAGACTGTCACATTGAACAAACGATGGAACAACGTGAGAATGTTGTCTACATGAACCAAAGGCTGGAAAATAGTTATCAGAATAATTATCAACCGCCAAGGCCAAACTTCAATCGAAATCAAAACATTCTTTACAATCCAAAAGGACCCGCCAATAACTCGTATAACCAACAAGGTCTGAATAACCAACCCACTCAAAACAACACTTTCAATCAACAAAGACCTGGCTTGTATAAACCACCACAACAAACTGAAGAGAAAAAGTCAAATCTGGAAGAAGTGGTATTTAAGCTAGTTGAATCTCAAACACAATTTATTGAAACTCAAACTCAAACGAATGAGAGGTTTGATCAGTCATTTAGAACTCAACAAGCTTCTATTTTGAATCTAGAAAAACAAGTAGGTACTCTTGTTAGATTGACGAGTGAAAGGAAACAAGGAAAGCTACAGAGTAATACTGAAGTAAATCCTCGGAATGAAAATGTTAATATGGTTTCAACAAATTCTGAAAAACCAGCATCAGAAGATGGGGAGGTTTTAGATGTAAGTAACAATGAAGAAGTTACACCACCACCACTACCCGAGTATGTAAAGCCAGTGGTGGCACCATACAGACCACCCATCCCGTTTCCAAGAAAAGGAGTTGAGTATGAGCAAGTAATAGGTAATAAAGTTTGTGATACCTCTGGAAAGAAGAAGAAGAAGAATAAAAAAGTGCAAGAAACAAAAACAGTAGAAGTAAACCCGGTGAAGACAGTTCCACCAAATCTTCCACCTAGGGTAGGTGATCCGGGTGAATTTATTGTTCCTTGTCTACTTAGTGACTGTGTCATGTATGATGCACTAGCAGATTTAGGTTCAAGTGTGAGTGTTATGCCTCTTTCATTATATAAGAGATTAGGTGTAGGTGAGTTAACTCCAACGGATATGAGTGTTCGACTCCTTGATCAAACCATTAAGCACCCAGTTGGAATTGCTGACAACCTACCCGTTCAAGTAGGTAATTTAACCTTTCTAGTCGAATTCATTGTCATTGACATAGAAGAGGACTCAAACGTTCCTCTAATTTTAGGTCGACCATTCTTAGCGTCCACCGGGGCGTTATTTGATGTAAGAAAGGGTAGAATGACACTTAGTAATGATGAGAAATCGATCACCTTTATGATTCGAAAGTCTAAATATCCACAAACCAAAACCGTTGAACCGACAAAAACGATTGGTAAGAACCATGTTGTTTTACCAACTCCAACGGTAATGCTTAACAATAATAGAACGCCTAAGTGTGGGGAAAATGAAGTAACACCTAATGATGACTTGATAATAAAGAACCCCATAGTTGATACGAAAGTAAATGACCCCGTTATTAACAGTTCAATGAAGAAACTTTTTAAACGGGTTATTGATGCTAAAAGTAAGGGGAACTTTAAGTTATATAACCGGTTAGTATCCAATCTGTCGCCTAAAGAAAAGGCGAAGCTAGTTGAATTTGTGGATATTACGGAAAAAGCTGGTCACTGGCTTAAAGCAAAAGTCACAGATATGCAAGTTGATTATGGTCCAAGAGAAATTGACGATGAAGTTAATCACAATTTCGACACCACATCTACCTAAGTGTGAGGAGATTCAAATATTCTAAAAAGAAAATGATGTTTGGAGTTAGTTGTTCTGTTCTCGTGTAGTTCCGAGAATGGAATCCGATTGGTCTTTTCCACTAGCAGACACTAAAGAACTAGTTTTCTCCCCCCATTCTGAATTTTTTTGTTTTTTAGGTTTTATATGAAATTAATATGTTTTCTTTTTAAGTTTTGTGTGAATTTAAAAACAAAAATTTACTTTATTTCATTAAGTTGAAAAAAAATGATTTCTAAAATTCGTCGTGAGTTGAAGACTAGGTCGTTTAGTCGAAATTACTTTACCCGAGGGCGGGGCGAAAAATTTTGTCATCATTATTTTTAATTTTATTGATTTAAAGTATGCAAAAAAAAAAAATAATAATATTTGATTTTATAAATTTTTGAACGTGGGGTAATAAACCCAACTTTAAAAATATGTATATATGTTTGTATTTTATCATGTAAACAAGAGGGTAAAACAACGCACTTTCAAAGACTAACATTAAGTTCAGCAAAAGCTACTGATTTTGACGACAAGATGCAAAACAACAAATGTGATATAATAAATGAAGGAATGAACGATGAGGCGCGCCATCTATCATTCGACGAGCTTTGTAATTACAAACTGGGTATTTTTAATCACTTTCCTACACTAATCACCCTCGTGAATTTATAATTATAGTCTGATTTCATGTAAATGAGGGCATTGCATGATCTCAAGTGTGGGGAAGGGTTATAAATTCTCTCGGGTTTATACTTGGCTTATTTTCTAAATATTATGAAAATTTTAAATTTTTTTAACTAAATGAATTCAAAATCATGTTTATACATATTTATGAACGATAAAACTAGGTGTTAATGCCGAAATTATTGTTACCTCGGAAAGGACATAAATTGAGAAACAACTAAAACGCTTGAATTTATTTATTAAGATATAAAAAGACGCATGAAAAAAGCCAAGTGTGGGGAGAATGTACCAAGTTATTCAATTAAAAACTATCTATCACATGTTTTTGTAAAGTTATTGCAGGTGCTTTTACTTTGGACTAAATTAACTGGTTTACCCGATTTACTGTAAGAAAGATGGATCTACACAATGAATCAATTCCATCATTAAAAGGAAGTAAAGTCTTCCGAAAAAGAAACGCGCTTCTTGATTTAGGTCATGAAGTTGTCGTCCAGACCAGCTGTAGGTTGACGAAAAATCTAGAAAAGTCATCTCTAAAATCAGCAGGAAATCCACGGACCTCAGCATCAAACAGGGTCGCCATGTGGTCAGATTTATCCTAACTATGAGAAGGATTTATCTCGCACAATGGGGGGGAACCGTGCAAATTAGCTTGATAAGACTAATGAATCAAATCCCCAGAAAGGATAATCTCCTTAAAGATCAAAAATCAGCTTTTAAGACTGATATTACTCAATCCTAGAGATTGACCTTAAAGATTGAGAATTACAAACTCATGGAATTCAATGATATCTAAACTCGAGCTTGAACGAGAAAATATTTTGATCAAAAATAAAACCGATTTGTTTTCTGAAAACCTATTTTCAATGCGTTCATTACCATTGAACGTAAAATTCTGAGAATTCATCAGAATTCATTAGGTCACCTGAACCAAATCGGGTGTCAACCGTAAGAAACGGTGGTTGCATAGCATGGTCGGAGACAGGACCTTGTGCCAGACCAAAAAATCATAGGATGATCTTTACTATTGCTCCTACAAAGGATAGTACTAGCATCCGACACGTTTTAAGACCATAATCATATGCATGTCATTAGACATTACCTTAACAGTTTCTTGTTCATCGCTTTCCTTTACAACCGGACGGTAGTTTACCGAAAGGTAATATATGGAACAAGTAAACTGGACGTGTTGCTTTCCCAATACAAGGTTAGCAAGTGGGTAACACAAAACCACAAGTGTTGAGCTAAAATTTTCAAATCTGAAACCCACACAACCCACAAAAATATTTTGCAAACACCGGTGAAGGGTTATTCCGGAAAACTTACCTAAGGTAAAAGCTAGATTAAATTTTCAAAAAGATCAAATGTTTTCATAAGGATCCAATTTCCTTAAGGATCTACATTTTCATAGTCATGTGGGACTGTTAACCACCTTTCAAATGTGCACTTTGCTTTGGAAACCGAAAGTAAATCGGCTATTTGATTGCAAGTATCGTTGACCTAAACCCGAGGCAACTGTGGATGACATACCCACCTTTAACCATGGTTCTATCGTTACTATCATTGTTTATACCACCATATCAAAATCACTAATGTACAAAGTGTGATGAATAAAAAAGTGATTCATGTATGTTTTTATTTCAAGTTCTGTATTGCTTGAGGACAAGCAACGCTCAAGTGTGGGGATATTTGATAAGGCTAAAAAGGAACATATATTTCATAGCAATATCCCTTCTAAATAATAGGTTTTCATATGTAATTGTATTATATTTTCATTGTAATTGTTTAAATAAATAAGTGCGAAGACAAAAGGCGAAAACGAAGATTTGAAGACACAAACGTCCAAAAAGCTCAAATGTACAAGATACAATTCAAAAGGTTCAACTTATTGATGAGAAACGTCTAAAAATGACAAGAGTACAAGTTACAAAACGCAAAGTACAAGATATTAAATTATACGAAAGGACGTTCGAAAATCCGGAACCGGTACCCGAGCCAACTATCAACGCTCGACGCAACGGAGCTGAAAGTACAAGTCAAATATGCACAAGAATATAATATAATATTTAAATAATTCATAATAAGAATAATAATAAATAATAAAAAGTTGTTAATTGAGCATAGTTAAGGGGTCATAAGTGAAAATTTTAATTCAATATTTGCCTATAAAAGGCAATTCATTTGATCGATTTATGTACACCTTTTCTTCTTTCTTTCTCTTTACATGTAATATATATATATATATATATATATATATATATATATATATATATATATATATATATATATATATATATATATATATATATATATATATATATATATATATATATATATATATATATATATATATATATATATATATATATATATATATATATATATATTTATTTATAATTATAATTATAATTTTAGTTTAAGTTTAATAATAATTGGGTTATTGTAAGGAATGTTTTACGGGTTTTAAAGTCGAAACTCTGTCCGTGTAACGCTACACGATTAATAATCACTGTAAGTTATGTTTTTCCTTTTTAAATTAATGTCTCGTAACTAAGTTATTATTATGCTTATTTAAGTCGAAGTAATCGTGATGTTTGACTAAATATTAAGACGGGGTTATTGGATTTTGTACCATAATTAAGGTTTGGGCAAAAGACCGACACTTGTGGAAATTGGACTATTGACTATTAATAGATGGGGGTATTGTCTAATTGAGTGACAACTCATTGGAGTCTGTCGAACCTATCTTCAAATTAATTATCCTAATAATTAATAATGATTATGGTTGTCCTATTTAGTGACGTTCATATAGAATCTATTATAATCATTTAATTAATTATTCGGGTTGGGTAATTGATTATTCAAACTGATCAAGTGGGTAAATTAATATTCATATCTAATCAAAACAGGGGTGGATTACATACAGTGATAACTGGTGTAATTGTTGACAGAAGTGATAACTGCGTCACAGTTTAAATCCTTAATTAGTTGGAATATTTGACTTCGGGTATAAGGGTAATTTGACGAGGACACTCGCACTTTATATTTATGATCGATGGACTATTATGGATAAAAACTAGATAGGTATCAAATAAATCATGACAAAGGACAATTAACCCGAGTAACAATTAATTAAAATCAAAACGTTAAACATCATGATTACGGAAGTTTAAATAAGCATAATCCTTTTATTTCATATTCTATCGCAATTTTATTTATTGTTATTTTATTTATCGTCATTTATATATTTTACGCACTTTAATTATTGTCATTTATCTTTACGCTTAAAAATATAAAATCGACAAATCGGTCATTAAACGGTAAAAAACCCCCTTTTATAATAATATTACTACTTATATATATATATATATATATATATATATATATATATATATATATATATATATATATATATATATATATATATATATATATATATATATAATATAGTTTTATAAAAATATAGTACGTAATCACTAGCTCCCTGTGGAACGAACCGGACTTACTAAAAACTACACTACTCTACGATTAGGTACACTGCCTATAGTGTTGTAGCAAGGTTTAGGTATATCCCATCCGTAAATTAATAAAACTTGTGTCATATTTTGTAGTATTTTGTATTAAAAATAATACTATTTCGTACCCTCACGCTACATCATCAAGGGTGTTGGAGTCGAATTCTCGTGTAGAGAATGTATGTTGATTGTGTGTATATCTATATGTGTATTATAGGTAAAAGTTTGCTCGGTTACGTTTGGAGACGGTTTACATATATGATTTGTGCGGGCATCTCGAGGTGAGTGGAATGATTATATATGTGTGTATATAATGTATCTATTTGTAGGGCGGGAGAGGGGCCGGGTATGCATTGTCTATACCACCAAGAGTTAGTGATATATTTCATTGTACACTAACGATGGATATTTCATTGTCCAATTTGCCCGAGAGTTAGTGATATATTTCGTTGTACACTAACGATGGACATTTCGTTGTCCAAACCGACCAAAAGTTAGTGATATATTTTGTTGTACACTAATGATTGCTTCGAGCGAATATTGCGTTATTCGAATAGCTTAGGGATTAGTGATATATTTCGTTGTACACTAACGGTTGTTATGAACACCGGTGGGAAATTCGAAGTACCATTCCCTCGTGTTATTGTTTGACCATGGTTACATGTTGTAGTGTAGCATAATATATTATTCGAGTTATATATGCTATTGTTGTGCTAGCTTGTGGTCTTGAAGATTGTAGCGTTATACTTTGCGATGGTATGCTATATAAATTGCTAGCGTGTATGAGGTATTTGTGTAAATGATTGCAAGTAGGTATATTATATATGTATATGTATAATTATTGCATTCACTAAGCCTAGGCTTATCCCTCTCATTGTTTACCTTTTTACAGGTATTGTGGTTTGAAGCTAGCTAGTTTGTTAAGCTAGATGCATAGGAGCGCTTCGGCTCGATGTGGTAGCTTTTGGATATTGATAGCGGTTTGGGGATTGGTAGTCCCCGGGATTATGCTCTGGGTATCGGGTTGGGTTGTAGAGTCCTAATCCGTCTAAAGTTATAAATGGGTCGAAATCGCTACATTAATTGTAAAACGGGTCATTGTGGGCCCGGTGTTGTAAAACTTATTTTTATTGTGGAAATCTCTTAATGTTACTTAATATGATGTGTTGTGAAAGTCGTTTCGTTAAAAAGTGTCGGGAAGCGGGTTTTCCGCTCGCGTGAAATTTAAAAACTGATCAGTCCCCGTTAGTTCATTTGGACGCCGTCCTAAAGTGTTGGACGTCGTCCAAGGCTTCAGTACTGGACGCCGTCCAGGAATCTGGATGCCGTCCAGATGTACAGGTTCAGATTTTTTTTACGCGTGTTTTTGGTAAAACGAAGTTGGGTCGTTACACTATCTCACCACTAGCTACAAAACGTTGCGGCTGTAATAACGTCTTGGTTTTATTGGTCGAATATTTTTAGCCGCTTTTTTATTTCTCTAGATTCATAACCTAATTTTTGTTTTTGTTTCTAATTAATTTCATAATGAATGCGAATATATGAGAGTGTAGTTTCATTTTGATGATAATTAATGGCCGCAAAGCACATATTTGAAGTCACTACAGTCATAACAAAATCGGGCAAAATTTTGTGGAGAATTTTCCGAAAAATTTTCAATTACAGATTAGGCCCATATTCTCAAGATAACTAGATAACGGTGCTACGAGCAACACTTCCTTAAGGCTTTCCCCCGTTCGAAGCAGTTTAGATGCCAAAAATGAAATTTTACTATTTTTAAAAGTGAATTTTGCAATTTTAGATCTTACGATAAGTAATACCTTCACATGTGAATTGTTGTGCCCATTTAAATACCACTACGATACTTGTTTTTATTTAATATTGTGTTTAGGTACATCAAGAATCATTTTTGGGCTACTATCTAACCACTAGCTACAAAACGTTGTTGTTTTATAACGTCTTGATTTTATTGTTCGAGTATTTTTAGCCGGTTTTTATTTCTCTACATGAATAACCTTATTTTTGTTTTTTTCTAAATTTCATAATGAATGTGAATATATGAGAGTGTAGTTTCGTTTTGATGATAGTTAATGGCCGCAAAACACATATTTGAAGTCAATACATTTTTCACAAAATCAGACAAAATTTTGTGGAGAATTTTCTGAAAAATTTTCAATTGCAGATTAGGCCCTTATTTTCAAGATAACTAGAAAACAGTGCTACGAGCAAGACTTCCTTAAGGCTTTCCCTCGTTCGAAGTAGTTTAGATGCTGAAGATGACATTTTACTATTTTTAAATGTGAATTTTTCACTTTTAGATCTTACGATAAGTAATACATTCACATGTGAATTGTTGTGACTGTTTAAATACCACTATGATACTTGTTTTTATTAAATTTATTATTTTGGTACATTGAGAATCATTTTAGGGCTACTATCTCACCACTAGCTACAAAACGATGCTGCTTTTATAGCGTCATGGTTTTATTGTTATAGTATTTTTAGCCCCTTTTTTCTTTCTCTAGATTCATAACCTTATTTTTATTTTTATTTCTAAATTTCATTATGAATGCGAATATATGAACATGTAGTTTCGTTTTGATGATAATTAATGGCCGTAAAACACATATTTGAAGTCACTATATTCTCCACAAAATCGAGCAAAATTTTATGAAGAATTTTCTTAAAAGTTTTCAATTGCATATTAGGCCCATATTCTCAAGATAACTTGAAAACGGTGCTACGAGCAAGACTCACTTAAGGCTTTCCTCCGTTCGAAGCAGTTTAGATGCTGAAAATGACATTTTACTATTTTTAAAAGTGAATTTTGCAATATTAGATATTACGATAAGTAAACCTTCACATGTGAATTGTTGTGCCTGTTTAAATACCACTATGATATTTGTTTCAATTTAATATTGTATTTAGGTACATCGAGAATCATTTTGGGGCCACTATCTCACCACTTGCTACAAAACGTTGCTGCTTTTAAAACCTCTAGGTTTTTTTCCCAGTATTTTAGCCGATTTTTAATTTCTCTAGATTCATAACCTTATTTTTATTTTTTTCCTAAATTTCAAAATGAATATGAATATTTGAAGTCAATACATTCTTTACAAAATTGGGTAAAATTTTATGGAGAATTTTTCGAAAAGTTTTCGATTGCAGATTAGGCTCATATTCTCAAGATAACTAGAAAACGGTGCTACGAGCAAGACTTCCTTAAGGCTTTCCCCCGTTCGAAGTAGGTTAGATACCGAAAATGACATTTCACGATTTTTAAAATTGAATTTTGCAATTTTAGATTTTCGATAAGTAATACCTTCACATGTGAATTGTTATGCATGTTTATATGATAATTGTTTTTATTTAATATTGTATTTAGGTACATCGAGAATCATTTTGCGACTACTATCTCACCACTAGCTGAAAAACATTGCTACTTTAATAACGTCTTGTTTTCATTTTTCGAGTATTTTTAGCCGCTTCTTTATTTCTCTAGATTGATAATCTTAGTTTTTGTTTTTGTTTCTAATTAATTTCATAATGAATGCTAATATATGAGAGTGTTATTTCGTTTTGATGATAATTAATGGCCGCAAAACACATATTTGAAGTCACTACATTCTCCACAAAATCGGGCAAAATTTTGTGGAGAATTATCTGAAAAATCTTCAATTGCAGATTAGACCCATATTCTCAAGATAACTATAAAACAGTGCTACGAGCAAGACTTCCTTAAGGATTTTCCCTTTCGAAGCAGTTTAGATGCCGAAAATGACATTTTTACTATTTTCAAAAGTGAATTTTGCAATTTTAGATCTTACGATAAGTAATACCTTCACATGTGAATTGTTGTGCCTGTTTAAATACCACTATGGTACTTGTTTTTATTTAATATTGTATTTAGTTACATCGAGAATTACTTTGGGGCTACTATCTCACCACTAGCTACAAAACGTTGCTGCTTTTATAACGTCTTGGTTTTATTGTTCGAGTATTTTTAGTCGCTTTTTTATTTCTCTAGATTCATAACCTTATTTTTGTTTTTGTTTCTAAATTTCATAATGAATGTAAATATATGAGAGTGTAGTTTCATTTTGATGATAATTAATGGCCGCAAAACACATATTTGAAGTCACTACATTCTCCACAAAATCGGTCAAAATTTTGTGGAAAAATTTTCCATTGCAGATTAGGCCCATATTCTCAAGATAACTAGAAAACAGTTTTACGAACAAGACTTCCTTAAGGCTTTCTCCCGTTCGAAGCAGTTTAGATGCCGAAAATGAAATTTTACTATTTTTAAAAGTGAATTTTGCACTTTTAGATCTTACGATAAGTAATACCTTCACATGTGAAATGTTGTGCCCTTTTAGATACCACTATGATACTTGTTTGTATTTAATTTTGTATATAGGTACATCGAGAATCATTTTGGGGCTACTATCTCACCACTAGCTACAAAACGTTGCTGCTTTTACAACCTCTAGTTTTTATTGTTCCAGTATTTTTAGCCTCTTTTTATTTCTCTATATTCATAACCTTATTTTTTTTTATTTTTTCTTTCTAAATTTCATAATGAACGTGAATATATGAGAGTGTAGTTTCATTTTGATGATAATCAATGGCTGCAAAACACATATTTGAAGTCACTACATTCTTCACAAAATCGGGCAAAATTTTGTGGAGAATTTTTCGAAAAATTTTCAATTTCAGATTAGGCCCATATTCTCAAGATAACTAGAAAACGGTGCTATGAGCAAGACTTCCTTAAGGCTTTCCCCCGTTCGAAGTAGTTTAGATGCCGAAAATGACATTATACTATTTTTAAAGTGAATTTTGCAACTTTAGATCTTACGATAAGTAATACCTTCACATGTGAATTGTTGTGCCTCTTTAAATACCACTATGATACTTGTTTTTATTTAATATTATATTTAGGTACATCGAGAATCATTTTAAGGCTACTATCTCACCACTAGCTACAAAACGTTGCTGCTTTTACAACGTCTTGGTTTTATTGTTCGAGTATTTTTAGACGCTTTTTTATTTCTCTAGTTCATAACCTTATTTTTGTATTTGTTTCTAAATTTCATATTGAATGCGAATATATGAGGCTGTAGTTTTGTTTTAATGATAATTAATGGCCCCAAAACACATATTTGAAGTCACTACATTCCCCACAAATCGGGCAAAATTTTATGGAGAATTTTTCGAAAAATTTTCAATTGCAGATTCGGCCTATATTCTCAAGATAACTAGAAAACGATGCTATGAGCAAGACTTCCTTAAGGCTTTCCCTCGTTCGGAGCAGTTCAGATGCCGAAAATAATATTTTGCTACTTTTAAAAGTGAATTTTGCAACTTTAGATCTTGCAATAAGTAATACCTTCACATGTGAATTGTTGTGCCTCTTTAAATACCACTATGATACTTGTTTTTATTTAATATTGTATTTAGGTACATCAAGAATCATTTTGGGGCTACTATCTCACCACTAGCTACAAAACGTTGCTACTTTTACAACATCTTGGTTTTATTGTTCGAGTATTTTTAGCCGCTTTTTTATTTCTCTAGATTCATAACCTTATTTTTATTTTTGTTTCTAAATTTCATATTGAAAGCAAATATATGAGGCTGTAGTTTTGTTTTGATGATAATTAATGGCCCCAAAACACATATTTGAAGTCACTATATTCCCCACAAAATCGGGCAGAATTATGTGGATAATATCAAAAATATTTTAAATTTCAGATTAGGACCATATTCTCAAGATAACTAGAAAACAGTGCTACGAACAAGATTTCCCCAAGGCTTTCCCCCGTTCGAAGCAGTTTAGATGCCAAAATTGACATTTTATTATTTTTAAAGGTGAATTTTGCAAATTTAGATCTTACGATAAGTAATACATTCACTTGTGAATTGTTGTGACTATTTAAATACCACTATGATACTTGTTTTCATTTAATATTGTATTTAGGTACATCGAGAATCATATTGGGACTACTATCTCAAAACTAGCCACAAAACCTTGCTGCTTTTATAACGTCTTGGTTTTATTATTCGAGTATTTTTAGCCGCTTTATTATTTTTCTAGATTCATAACCTTTTTTTCTAAATTTTATATTGAATTCGAATATATAAGAGTGTAGTTTCGTTTTAATGATAATTAATGGCCGCAAAGCACATATTTGAAGTCACTACATTCCCCACAAAATCGGGAGAAATTTTGGGAAGAATTTTCCAATTTTTTTTTGCAGATTAGGCCCATATTCTCAAGATAACTAGCAAACGGCGCTACGAGCAAGACTTCTTTAACGCTTTTCCCCATTCGAAAGAGTTAGATGACGAAAATGATATTATACTATTATTAAAGGTGAATTTTGCACTTTTAGATCTTACGATAAGTAATACCTTCCCATGTGAATTGTTTTACCTGTTTAAATACCACTATGATACTTGTTTTTATTTAATATTGTATTTACGTACATCGAGAATCATTTTGGGGCTACTATCTCACCACTAGCTATAAAACGTTACTGCTTATATAACGTATTGGTTTATTGTTCGAGTATTGTTAGCCACTTTTTTATTTCTCTAGATTCATAATCTTATTTTTGTTTTTGTTTTGAAATTTCATAATGAATGCGAATATATGAGAGTGTATTTTCGTTTTGATGATAATTAAGGTCCGCAAAACACATGCTTGAAGTCACTACCTTTCCCACATAATCGGGCAAAATTTTGTGGAGAATTTTCCGAAAACTTTTTAACTGCAGATTAGGCCCATATTCTCAAGATAACTATAAAACGGTGCTACAAGCAATATTTCCTTAAGGCCTTCCCCCTTTCGAAGCAGTTTAGATGCCGAAAATGACATTTTACTATTTTTAAAGATGAATTTTGTACTTTTAAATCTTACGATAAGTAATACCTTCACATGTGAATTGTTGTACCTATTTAAATACCACTATGTTACTTGTTTTTATTTAATATTGTATTTAGGTACATCATGAATCATTTTGGGGTTACTATCTCACTACTAGCTACATAACGTTGCTGCTTTTATACCGTCTTTGTTTTATTGTTCGAGTATTTTTAGCCGCTTTTTTATTTCTCTAGATTCATAACCTTATTTTTGTTTTTGTTTCTAAATTTCAACTTGAATGCGAATATATGAAAGTGTAGTTTCATTTTGATGATAATTAATGGGCGCAAAACAAATATTTGAAGTCACTACATTCTCCACAAAATTGGGCAAAATTTTGTGGAGAATTTTCCCAAAAATTTTCAATTGCAGATTAGGCCCATATTCTCAAGATAACTAGAAAATGGCACAATGAGCAAGAATTCCTTAAGGCTTTCCTCCGTTCGAAGCAGTTTAGATGCCGAAATTGACATTTTACTATTTTTAAAAGTGAATTTTGCAATTTTAGATCTTACGATAAGTAATACCATCAAATGTGAATTGTTGTGCCTCTTTAAATACCACTATGATATTTATTTTTATTTAATATTGTATTTAGGTACATCGAGAATCATTTTATGGCTACTATCTCACCACTAGCTACAAAACGTTGATACTTTTACAACGTCTTGGTTTATTTTTTGAGTATTTCTAGCCGCTTTTTTATTTCTCTAGATTCATAACCTTATTTTTGTTTTTGATTCTAAATTTCTTATTGAATGCGAATATATGATAGTGTAGTTTCATTTTGATGATAATTAATGGTCGCAAAACACATATTTGAAATCACTACATTCCCCACAAAATCGGAAAAAATTTTGTGGAGAATTTTTTGAAAAATTTTCAATTGCAGATTAGGCACATATTCTCAAGATAACTAGAAAACGACGCTACGAGCAAGACTTCCTCAAGGCTTTCCCCTGTTCGAAGCAGTTTAGGTGCCAGAAATGATATTTTACTATTTTTAAAGGTGAATTTTCCACTTTTATATCTTACGATAAGTAATACATTCACATGTGAATTGTTGTGCCTGTTTAAATACCACTATGATACTTTTTTTATTAAATATTGTATTTTGGTACATTGAGAATCATTTTGGGGCTACTATCTCACCACTTGCTTCAAAACATTGCTGCTTTTATAACGTCTTGGCTTTATTGTTCGAGTATTTTAGCCGCTTTATTATTTCTCTAGATTCATAACCTTATTTTTGTTTTTGTGTATAATTAATTTCATATTGTGTAAGACTCGTTTATTCGTATGACGTATAATGAATATATATATATATATATATATATATATATATATATATATATATATATATATATATATATATATATATATATATATATATATATATATATATATATATATATATGTATGTGTGTGTGTGTGTGTATCAAGTATGTACATACGTTGCATGTACGTAAATAGAGGATAACAAGTGTTTTAATGGGCATGTACATTGCATATATGAAGAGAACGAAGCGTGTACATGTGCAATTGTTCGAGGACGTGAAAACTGATCAAAAGAGTGATTTAGAAGGGAAGAAGCGGGATTCAATCTTTGGAGCAAGAACAAACGTTGTTCTCCTCATTCTTAGCTACAAGTTGATACTAGCGGTAAGCTCTAACTCCGAATTTCGTTTTCGTGTTCATCATCTAAATTTAGGGCTTTTGTTTGTATGTTCAAAAATGGAACCCCACTAGTTGTTAATGGAAGATGATAACTAGGATTCGGGTTTATTGGTGTTGTAGGCGGGTTTCGGGTTTGGTGTGCAAGTTTAAACATGTGAGACTTGCAAAGAGTGAATAATCACTAGTATTAGTGATTATTGATGTATTGGAAACCATTTGGGTTCGATTGGTTGACTAATTTTGAATAGAGTCAAAATTATTTTATGATGTTTATGCCCGATTATCGATTTAGTTGAGTTTATAAACTTAAAATGAGTTAAGTTGAAGTATAAACTTGTGTTGGTGGCGTTTTGAAGTCAAAACTTGATAATGTGAGAATTTGACTATGTAAAGGGTCAAAATGGGTTTTCAAGCGAAACATGAGTTAAATTGCGTTCGAATGCTTAAGTTGGTACATTGATAATGCTAAATTCGAACATACATTTCATAGCATTATTCCCCAAGAAAGACAAGCTTTTAGTTGCAATTGTTCTATTTACAAGTGATATTCGTTTAAATATTAAAAGGTAAAGACAAAAGACAGATTCGACGAATTGAAGACGCAAACGACCAAAAAGCTCAAAAGTACAAAATACAATCAAAGAGGTTCCAATTATTGATAAGAAACGTCTCGAAATTACAAGAGTACAAGATTCAAAACGCAAAGTACAAGATATTAAATTGTACGCAAGGACGTTCGAAAATCCGGAACCGGGACCAGAGTCAACTCTCAACGTTCGACGCAACGGACTAAAAATTACAAGTTAATTATGTATATAAATATAATATAATATATAATTAATTATATTAATTATATATATATTATATTTATAAAATAAATCGTCGGCAAACAAAGAGCCAAATGTGGGTGAGCTGTAAAAACGATCTCCGCGACTCGCGGAGTTTGAAGAAGAATAGGGCCGCGAGTCGCGGAGCCCAAAATGTTGAAACTGCCTATAAAGCTCGCGCATTCTGATCGTAAAAAAATATCCAATATATCAATCTCTCTATCTATATACGTAATATTTATATTTATAATTTATATTTTAATTTTAATTTTAATTTTAATCCTAATAATAAGGGTATGTTAGCGAATGTTGTAAGGGTGTAAGTCGAAATTCTGTCCGTGTAACGCTACGCTATTTTTAATCATTGTAAGTTATGTTCAACCTTTTTAATTTAATGTCTCGTAGCTAAGTTATTATTATGCTTATTTAATCCGAAGTAATCATGATGTTGGGCTAATTACTAAAATTGGGTAATTGGGCTTTGTACCATAATTGGGGTTTGGACAAAAGAACGACACTTGTGGAAATTAGACTATGGGCTATTAATAGGCTTTATATTTGTTTAACTAAATGATAGTTTGTTAATGTTAATATAAAGATTTACAATTGGACGTCCCTATAAATAACCATATACACTCAATCGGACACGATGGGCGGGGTATTTATATGTACGAATAATCGTTCATTTAACCGGACACGGGAATTGATTAATAGCCACTAGAATTATTAAAACAGGGGTGAAATTATGTACAAGGACACTTGGCATAATTGTTAATAAAGTATTAAAACATTGGGTTACACTCAGTCGACATCCTGGTGTAATTATTAAACAAAGTATTAAAATCTTGTTACAGTTTAAGTCCCCAAATTAGTTGGAATATTTGACTTCGGGTATAAGGATAATTTGACGAGGACACTCGCACTTTATATTTATGACTGATGGACTGTTATGGACAAAAACCAGACGGACATATTAAATAATCCAGGACAAAGGACAATTAACCCATGGGCATAAAACTAAAATCAACACGTCAAACATCATGATTACGGAAGTTTAAATAAGCATAATTCTTTTATTTCATATTTAATTTCCTTTATTTTATATTTAATTGCACTTCTAATTATCGCATTTTATTTTATTGTTATTGTATTTAATTGCACTTTAACTATCGTACTTTTTATTATCGCAAGTTTATTTTATCGCACTTTCATTTATCGCAATTTCATTATCGTTATTTACTTTACGCTTTAAATTAAGTCTTGTATTCATTTATTATTTTACATTTGGTTTTAACTGCGACTAAAGTTTTAAAATCGACAAACCGGTCATTAGACGGTAAAAACCCCCTTTATAATAATAATATTACTTATATATATATATATATCTGTATTTTTATAAAAGTAAACTAATATAGCGTTAAGCTTTGTTTAAAGATTTTCCCTGTGAAACGAACCGGACTTACTAAAAACTACACTACTGTACGATTAGGTACACTGCCTATAAGTGTTGTAGCAAGGTTTAAGTATATCCATTCTATAAATAAATAAATATCTTGTGTAAAATTGTATCGTATTTAATAGTATTTCCTTCTAAAATTTAATAGTATTTTATACCCCTTAGCTTTAACTATCAAGTTATTTTTGGCGCCGCTGCCGGGGACAATCTAGCTTAAAAGCCGAAAGCGCAACGCTAATAATTATAAAAAAAAAAGATTTTTATTTTTAGTTTACTTTTATAAAAATACGTTTTTGTAAAAATACATTTTAAATATTCGAAAACATAGAAAAGAAAAACAAAAATATAAATATTTTTAAGAGTTTATTAAATATTTAAGTTTTATAAAGTTTCTTTATTTTTATTTTATAAAAATATAAGTTTTATTTAAATATTTTGTATTTATTTAAAACATAAAATTAAAACCCGAAAAAAAAATAAATAAATAAATAAATATATAAATCTAGTTTTAAGATTTTTATTATAAAGTATTTCTATTTTTAATTTAGTTTTTAAAACATAAGTTTTTATTTAGTTTTTATAAATATTTTATTTAAATATTTAAACAAAAAAAATAGTAAAACGAAACCTGTCGAAACCAGCCTGTCATCTGAATTTTCATATCCCGCGACTCGCGGAGTTTGAAGAAGAAAATACCGCGACTCGCGGAGCCGTCTGACACGGGCACACAGCAACCCTAATTTGGCATTTATTACGGAGTTTTAATTATTATTATTAATTAATTAGTATTTAGGGTTAATTAATTTATTATTTAGTTTAAGATTTAATTAATTTGTAATAATTTTTTTAATTAGTTTTATTTTTATATATAAAAGTAATAGTTTTATAAAATAAATAATATAAAAATAATATTTTTATAAAAATTGTACTTTTTACAACTTTTAGTATATTTTTATATTTTGCCCTTTTTAATTGTTTTAGCGTAATATTTGTATTTTTCGCTAGTTTTTAGTTTTAAACTTAGTTTTTGCCATAGTTATATTTTTATTTCTAGATTTTTAGACTTTGCCGTAAAATCCCTTAAGTGCTTTTTCTTTAGACTAAGATTTAGGTGCTTTAGAATTTTGCGACGCCTTTTTAAGTTTTAGTTTCTTTTTAAGTTATTGCCATTTGGGATATAGTTTTTCTTGTAAGCTTTAATATTTTTAGACACCTTTCACCTATGTATCAATTATCATTCCAATTAATAATCTCAATTTGCGATTATAATTTTAAGTTAGTGATAGTAATAAGGTTGGGTTAGTCTAGTGTTTTTAAGTTCTATAAGTCACTCTTTTTCTTTCTTATTTTTATTATTCGATCTTTTTCCGACACGCTCTTTTTCTTTCTTATTTCTCGCTATTCTAGTTTTTAGGACATAGATTTTTATTCTACTTCTTATCTAAATTTCTTAAAATTACGAAAATTTATTTTAAGTGGTTAAATTGATAGACATCAAAATTTTCTGGTTCGTAGTAATAGTTGGATTTGTACGTGGACCGGGTTATTGGAGCCAAACAGTCCTCAATTATATTGAGACCAAATGAATCCTGCCCCTCTGCTGCATCTTTTGGCTATTCGAAACGTGGGCAAAATCAGAAAAGTCTATTAATTGGATAACTAAAATAATTTTTCTTTCCTTTTTAAAAACTAATAGGATATTCAGTGAATGCACCGAGCAAGACGTTCACCACCTTTTGTACGTTCACCACCTGTAACTAGATCAAGACATTTAGCAAATATTACCGCCGTTGATTTTTCTTTAGAATCTTCATCCAGTCGACCAAGTACTCAAGTTCAAATTTCCGATAATCCATTTTTTGAACCCGGTCTCACAATTGAGAATCCGGAGAATATTCAGGGACGATTCATAGATCCTGAACCATTAAATTTTCCTCTGGAACCACCAATCATTCAAACAGAGATTGTTGAGGAACGAACCATTAAATCAGAATCCTCTAGTGATTCCGATTCAACAAATTCAATTATGGAGAATCTAGAACCTTTAAGTATGGAAGACCGAATGAGAGCTAAACGCACTGGCCAAGGTCACGCAATTACTCATCCTGACATTAATGCGCCAGATTATGAAATCAAAGGACAAATTCTACACATGGTGACTAATCAATGCCAATTTAGTGGTGCGCCGAAGGAAGATCCAAATGAACATCTTCGTACCTTTAATAGGATCTGCACTCTATTTAAAATCCGAGAAGTGGAGGATGAACAGATATATCTCATGTTATTTCCCTGGACTTTAAAGGGAGAAGCCAAAGATTGGTTGGAATCGTTACCTGAAGGGGCGATTGATACATGGGACGTTTTAGTTGAAAAATTTCTTAAACAATTCTTTCCTGCATCTAAAGCCGTAAGACTTCAAGGAGAAATTGTTACGTTTACACAGAAACTGAATGAAACTCTATATGAGGCGTGGACAAGATTTGGAAAGTTATTAAGAGGATGTCCGCAACATGATTTAGATACCTGTCAAATAGTACAAATATTCTACCAAGGATGCGACATCACTACAAGGAAAGACATAGATATAGCAGCTGGTGGTTCCATTATGAAGAAAACCGAAACTGATGCTTACAAAATTATTGATAACACTACTTCCCACTCACATGAGTGGCACCAAGAAAAAGATATCGTTAGATCATCTAAAGCAGCTAGAGCCGATTCTAGCCATGACTTATATTCCATTTCCGCAAAGATAGATGCTGTCGAGAGACGAATGGAAAAGATGACTAAGGATATTCACTCAATACGAATTAGTTGTGAGCAGTGTGGAGGACCACATTTGACAAAAGATTGTCTCAGTATTGAATTAACAATGGAACAAAGAGAGAATATTTCATACATAAACCAAAGGCCTAGAAATAATTATCAGAATAATTATCAACCGCCAAGACCGATCTACAATCAAAACCAGAATTATAACCGAAATATTCCATACAACAACCAACAAGGTCCTAGCAATCAACAAGTATCCAACAATACTTACAATCAGCAAAGACCTAATTTTCAAAACAAACCACAACAAACCGATGATAAAAAGCCGAATTTAGAAGATATGATGACGAAGCTAGTTGAAACTCAAACGCAGTTTTTCACATCTTAAAAACAAACTAATGAACAAAATGCTCAAGCATTTAGAAATCAACAAGCTTCTATTCAAAATCTGGAACAAGAAGTAAGTAACCTAGCAAGGTTAATAGGTGAAAGAAAACTGGGAAGTTTACCTAGTGATACAAATGCTAACCCCCGGAATGAAACAGCTAAAGCCATTACCACAAGAAGTGGTACAACACTTAAACCACCTGAAATACCTGTAACTTCTGATGAAGCTATTCCTACTCCACAAGAACCACAACCTGAACAAGATAAGGAAACAGAACCGGTAGTTGAGAAGGTTAATGAAGATAACACAGCTAAGGATAAACCTTATGTTAAACCATACCAACCACCACTTCCTTACCCGAGTAAAATGAAGAAAGAGAAACTTGAAGCCGAGCAATCCAAATTCTTGGATATGTTTAAACAGATAAATGTAAATCTTCCTTTCATTGATGTAATTTCAGGAATGCCTAGATATGCTAAATTCTTGAAAGATCTAATCTCAAATAGAAAGAAAATGGAAGAACTCTCGGCTGTTACTATGAATGCTAATTGTTCAGCAGTGCTGTTGAATAAGATACCAGAAAAACTATCTGATCCAGGAAGTTTCACAATTCCATGTTTTCTGGGTAGTCTTAGTTCAATAGAAGCATTGGCAGACTTAGGTGCTAGTATAAATTTAATGCCGTTTTCACTATACACTAAACTAGACCTTGGGGAATTGAAACCAACAAGAATAAGCATACAACTAGCCTATCGATCAATAAAATATCCTAGAGGGATAATGGAGAACATGCTAGTTAAAGTTGGTACTTTAGTATTTCAAGTAGATTTTGTTGTTCTGGACATGAAAGAAGATTCTCAAGTTCCTCTCATATTAGGAAGACCATTCTTAAACACGGCTAAAGCAATGATAGACGTGTTCGGTAAGAAACTGACCCTAAGTATAGAGGACGAGAGTGTTACCTTTTCAGTTGATAGAACAATGCAACAACCTCAATCTGCAGATGATACATGTTATTATATTCAAACTATAGATTCACATGCAGAATTGTTAGAAGAATTTCCAGAATTACAAGGAACAGGAGAATGTTCTTTAGGAGAAGGAACAGAACAAATTGATGAAGCTGAAATGTTAGCTACACTTATAGCTAATGGATATGAACCAACAACACAAGAAATTCAAATGCTAAAAGAAGAAGACAGATATCAATATAAATCATTGATAGAAGAACCTCCGAAATTAGAGTTAAAGCCACTTCCAAACCATTTGGAATACGCTTATTTACATGGTGAATCTGAATTACCTGTAATAATATCGTCTTCTCTTACTGAAAATGAGAAATCACAACTCATTTCTGTGTTGAAAGCTCATAAACCAGCCATTGCATGGAAAATTCATGATATTAAAGGAATAAGTCCTTCGTATTGCACACATAAAATCCTTATGGAAGAAGGACATAAAACGTATGTGCAACGCCAACGAAGACTAAATCCTAATATGCAAGATGTAGTTAAGAAAGATATTATTAAACTGCTAGACGCAGGTCTAATTTATCCAATTTCTGATAGTCCATGGGTAAGCCCAGTTCAATGCGTGCCTAAGAAGGGTGGCATGACTGTCATTACAAATGAGAAAAATGAGCTTATTCCTACTAGGACTGTAACAGGATGGCGTGTATGTATTGATTATAGAAAATTAAATGACGCCACCAGAAAAGATCACTTTCCCTTACCTTTTATTGATCAAATGTTGGAAAGATTAGCCGGAAATAGTTACTATTGTTTTCTAGATGGATTTTCCGGATATTTTCAAATTCCAATAGCACCCGAGGACCAAGAGAAAACCACGTTCACGTGCCCTTATGGTACTTTTGCTTACAAACGCATGCCATTTGGACTTTGCAACGCCCCTGCAACCTTTCAAAGATGCATGATGGCGATTTTTCACGACATGATAGAAGAATGCATGGAAGTTTTCATGGATGACTTTTCAGTCTTCGGTGATACATTTGAAACATGTCTAGCTAATCTTGAACGAATGCTGATTAGATGCGAACAATCAAATCTAGTACTTAATTAGGAAAAATGCCATTTCATGGTTAAAGAAGGCATCGTTCTTGGACATAAAATCTCAAAAGAAGGAATTGAAGTGGATAGAGCTAAAGTAGATGTAATTGCTAAACTTCCACATCCCACCAATGTTAGAGGAGTTAGGAGTTTTCTAGGGCTTGCCGGTTTTTACCGACGTTTCATAAAAGATTTTTCTAAAATTGCCACTCCTATGAATAAACTCCTAGAAAAGGATGCTCCATTCATCTTTTCAGATGAATGTATCAAATCTTTTAATATTCTTAAAGAAAAACTCACTAATGCGCCGATCATGATAACACCAAATTGGAATCTACCATTTGAACTAATGTGCGATGCAAGTGATTTTGCAATGGGAGCCGTTTTAGGACAAAGGATTGAAAAACGATTTCAACCTATATATTATGCTAGTAAAACGTTACAAGGAGCAAAAACAAATTACACAACTACTGAAAAATAACTCCTTGCTATTGTCTTTGCTTTTGACAAATTTCGTTCAAATCTCGTTCTAGCAAAAACGGTGGTCTATACCGACCATTCTGCTCTTAGATACCTATTTTCGAAACAAGATGCCAAACCAAGATTAATTCGTTGGATCTTACTCTTACAAGAATTCGATATTGAAATCCGAGATAAAGGAGGAGCAGAAAATCTCGCCGCTGATCATCTTTCTCGTCTTGAAAATCCCGAATTAGAAGTTCTAAATGAATCGGCCATACAAGACAACTTTCCTGATGAATATCTATTGAAGATAAATTATAATGAAATTCCATGGTTTGCAGACTATGCAAACTATTTATTATGTGGATTCCTTGAAAAAGGATTATCGTACCAAAAACGAAAGAAATTCTTCAGTGATATAAAACACTATTTCTGGGAAGATCCACATCTGTTTAAAAGTTGTCCCGATGGAATAATACGCTGATGTGTATTCGGAGATGAAGCTAGTAAAATTTTAAACCATTGTCACACAGGACCAACAGGAGGGCATTATGGGCCTCAACTAACAGCAAGAAAAGTTTACGATGCTGGATTCTATTGGCCTACAATTTATAAAGATGCACACCTTCTTTGCAAATCCTGTGATGCATGTCAAAGGGCTGGAAAAATAAGTCAACGTGATGAAATGCCACAAAATGTCATCCAAGTATGTGAAGTATTTAACATTTGGGGTATTGACTTTATGGGTCCATTTCCAAAATCTCATAATAATCTCTACATTCTCGTTGCCATTGATTATGTATCTAAATGGGCGGAAGCACAAGCTCTCCCAACTAATGATGCACGAGTTGTAGTCAACTTTTTAAAACGTCTTTTTGCAAGGTTTGGAACACCGAAAGCTTTAATAAGTGATCGGGGTACTCATTTCTGTAATAATCAACTTGAGAAAGTTCTTAAAAGATATGGAGTAACTCATAAAATCTCCACCGCATATCATCCACAAACAAGTGGACAAGTTGAAAATACCAACCGAGCTTTAAAATGTATTCTAGAGAAAACCGTAGGATCAAATCCGAAGGAATGGTCCATTAAATTAGAGGATGCACTCTGGGCTTTTAGAACAGCCTACAAAACTCTAATTGGAACCACACCTTTTAGACTTGTTTATAGAAAAGCATGTCATCTTCCAGTAGAAATTGAACACGAAGCATTTTGGGCTTTGAAGACATGTAATCTTGATATGCATGAAGCTGGACGTCTACGATTAAGTCAACTAAACGAATTAGAAGAATTAAGACGTGAAGCATACGAAAATTCGTTAATCTATAAGGAAAGAACGAAGAAATGGCATGATAAAAGAATCAGAAGTTTAAAAGAATTTAAAGAAGGAGACAGAGTTCTTCTTTTCAATTCACGATTCAAGCTATTTCCAGGAAAATTGAAATCAAGATGGTCTGGACCATTCATAGTCAAAAGAGTTTTCCCATACGGAACAGTAGAATTAATAAATTCAAATGGGATTGAATTTAAAGTTAATGGTCACAGAGTTAAACACTGCATAGATAGTCCGATGGAATTCGACAATGAAGTTAATCACAATTTCGATACCACAGCTAACTAAGTATGGGGAGAATCAAGTCTTTAAAGGATTTTATGTATTTCTGTTAGAGTTAGATTGTCTGTTTTCGTGTAGTTCTCGAAAATGGAACCCGAATGGTCTTTCCCTAGCAGACCCTAAAGAACTAGTCTTCTCCCCCCATTCTGAATTTTTATTTTTTTTAGGAAATGAAGACTGCCTGTGTGCTAAACCATGGTCTAATGCTACACGCTTTGATCACTAAACGTAATAATGACACACTTCCGAGTGAAATAGTATCAGTAATCAGAGAAAGATTGGACGGAGTAAGAAAAGAATCCAGATGCGAAGATAATAAGTTACAATTTGGTAAAGGAAAATCAAAATCCGCAGCGAAAAGAAGAGCACGACACCTAGAAAGATGTCACAAATGCGAAAAATGGTCACATGGAGGTAAATGTTCAAATAATCAAACCTATTCAAATACCGAATTTGTTACTTTATGCAGAGACGGACCGTTCATATGTTTAGAAGAAAAAACACTGAATGCTCGAGGTTACGCCTATGTAGCTATGGAAAACCAATTAAACCGACTATCTTATGAATGGGATAGATCATATAACTAAGAATACTATCTCACAGGTAAGTCTGTACAGTTTTTTTTATTTTTAACCTTTTGATAATAAACGCTAATTTGTTCGCTAAAAAGTATTAAATTGATATTGAATAAAATTAGGTTTGGCGACCGAAATTATTGATATCATACAAAAATTTATTACGACACTGCGAAATTATTGGTGTGAATTTTTAATTTTTAAAATAAGAATTTTATTTTTACGCATTTTAAATTTTAACTTTGGTGTGAATTTTTAATATTAATTTTGAATTTTATATTTAAGTTGAGTGAATTTAAAAACAAAAAAATTTACTTTATGTCGCTAAGTTAAAAATATGATTTTTAAAATTCGTCGTAAGTTGAAGACTAGGTCTTTGAACCGAAATTGCTTTACCCGAGGGAGGGACGAGAACTTTTATTATCATTATTTTTAATCTTATTGAATTAAAGTATGCCAAAAACATTAAAAAAATCAAAAATCTTAGCTTTTAAAACAATCGCTACAAAAAGACAAATTTTAAAATTTTGTCGAAGGACGGACTAGGACATCGATCCGAAACGACCTCATCCTAAATAACAAGGGAAACAAAATTTTAAAATTAATTACTTAATTGTTTTAATTAGTATAAGATGTTAAAAAAAAAATACAAACTCCGCGACTCGCGGAGTTTGAAGGGTCAAACACCGCGACTCGCGGAGGGACCAAAACCCAGAAAAAAATAAAAATGTAATCAGATCAGTATCCTCACTTCCCACACCACAAAACTGCGAAATAACACCCGAAAAAACCCGAGAAAACACTCCCAAATTCGCAATTTTTGCCCGATAATCATCAAATCTTTTACTAAAATCATGTTAAAAAGGATGCTATCAAGGAATTACTCAAGAAAAACGGTAAATTTCTACACCTAAACACCATTTAATCCGAAAATTAGTGTTCTTGAGCAATTTTATACCCAATTTGATTTTGATGCTTTTTAGTGTAATTATGCTTAAATTGTTTATGTATTATGCTTGTATAACCTAGATTGATGCTATTTAACATGATTAGAAGCCTTAAACTTCAAATTTTGAGTAATCTAGGGTTTGTGTTCTTGAGCAAATTTGGGGCTTTTTGATATAAACAGGTTATGGCCGATTTTTGTCATGAATTATTGCTAAATTAAGTAGTGTAACATGTTTAGGTAGTTAAATGATCCAAACTTTGAGCCTAAACATGATTTTGAGAATTAAAGTGGACTTTTTCAAGTCTAAAATTCATGAACTTGATTTTTGAGAGATAATGTCATTTGAAATTTGTTTAATTGCTAGTAATGATTATTTTGACATGTTATTTGAGTTGAATGCTTATGAACTTGGCGAACATTTTCATATATGCTTATTTGAAAAAGTGTAGATTTGATGAAAATATGAAAATGAGCTTAAGTTTGAAATAAATTGATCATGTCATTGTAATTATTTTAATTGATGATTTTGCTGACACTAATGCATATTTGGATGCACAAAAATTGTGTTTGATGTGTTTTGCAGACTGAAAGGAGTGAATCTTCATCCCAAGCTCGCAATGCTCCTGCTGAGAATGCAGAACAACAGGAGGTGGATAACTACTACAAACAAGATATACCTCATCCAGTCATGACATTTTCTGATATGCACTTGGAAGATTTACACCTGAACCTGAGATTTGACAGACTTTGGATAGATTATCCAAAATACCAAAGGGGTTTGCATACTCTTCATTCTAAAGCTGTTGAAGTACCTAGGGTCATAGAATGGGGACCATTAGAAGCTGTAGAATTGGCCGGGCCAATTAGGGAACTACTTGCACAGAGGTATGGTAATTCTACTTTTAACGATTGGGTACGGTTATTCAACATGCGTAGACATGTATATAAAGTATGGTGTGAAGAATTGTTGTGTAGTATAGAATTAAATGATCGGGTAGCTAGTTTAACCGATCGATCTTTTATTAGATTTTTGTTAGGAGGTTCGATGCGCCACATGTCTTTACTAGACATGGCTCAGGCTTTATGTATATATACGCCTGAGGAGCTCGCATCTGCCGATTGTAGAGGGTTGATACTAAATGGTAGAAAGATAGACGAAAATTTTGATACGCATGGTGTATGGAGTCAAATGACTAGCCATCACCGATTTAAAGGGGGAAATTACTCTTATTTGGATATAGATAGAGCTGAATTAAGAGTAATTCAGAGTTTTTAGCCAATTCGATTACACAACGAGGTAAGAACAAGGAAAAGGTAAATGAACAGGATTTGTTTTACCACATGTGTATTCGAGACCCACAAAGCGCTGTAAGTATACCTTATTGTGTGGGTTATTATTTATTAGCTATGGTTAGGGGGATGAGACCGCATAGCATAATAGGAGGTGGTATATTTATTACTTTGATTGCTGAATATCTCGGTGTGGATATAAGTCGGGGGGATTACTAATCGAAGAACCAGAACCCCGAGATACAATAGGTTTAAATGTATACCATGGTGCGAAAGTTTTAAAGAGGCGAAATAACGCCGCAGTACAATATAATGGTAGACATCCACAGGTTGAGAGAAACCAACAGCAAGGTAATGTAGGAGGGGGAAATGAAATGGCAGAAATGCAAAGGTTTATAGCTTCACAAGAGTATGAAAATGCTAGACATAGAGCATTTAAAGATTGGCAAGTTCATCAAAACCAAATCATAGCTTATTGCCAACATATAGGTAGAAACTATATTCCTACTCCATCGCCCATATTCCCTCCCTGGTCTATAGAGATCCAACCACCGTATCCTATGTATAACCCAGCCGAAGCATTTTATAGCACATATGGTTATGCATGGAACCCCTTCTGGTATCAGTATCATTCATAGTCTACTTAGTTTTATTTATTTTATAATTTGTAATGTTGATACATTTAATACTTATGTTGGATTTGTATTAGTTTTTATAATTTTCTAAATTTTATTATTAGATTTTAATAATTTTTGAATGTGGGGTAATATACCAAACTTCAAAAATATGTATATATGTTTGCAGTTTATTTTATGTACACAACATGGTAAAACAACGCATTTTCAAAGACTGGCATTAAGTTCAGCAAAAGCAACTAATTTTGATGACAAGATGCAAAATAAATGTGATATAACAACAAGACGGAATGAACAAATGATATGCACCATTTATCATTCAGCAAACAAACGCCAATATGTTTGGAAACTTTGGTAAAATTTAATCATTTTCACACAAATCACCCTCAATAATTTAAATTGTTACTGATTTCTTGCAAATGAGGGCATTGCAAGATCTTAAGTGTGGGAAGGGGTTAAATTCTTTCGGATTTTAAAATTTTTACTTTATACACTTGGTTACCATTAGAAATACTAGTAAAGTAGTAGTTGTATTAGAATCTAGTGCTCTCTGATAATAAAGAACAGCCCTAGTCTTATATACTGACTACCCAATTCTAGTAAAAATTTTCAAAATTTTCAATTAAATGAACTCAAAATCATGTTTATACATATTTATGAACGATAAAACTAGGTGTTAACACCGAAATTATTGTTACCTTGGAAAGGACATAAATTGAGAAACAAACCAAAATGTTAGAATTCATTTAAAATGGAATAGAGGACAATAAAAAGGAAAATAAAAGCCAAGTGTGGGAAAAATTACCAAGTTATCTTAAACATATGTCACATATTTCTGTAACAAATAACTGAAAATACTTTTGCTTTGGACTAAACTAAACTGTTTTACCCGATGAAAGAAAAGAAGAGATGGATCTACACGATGAATCAATTCCATCATTAAAAGGAAGTAAAGTCTTCCGAAAAAGAAACGCGCTTCATGATTTAGGTCAGGAAGTTGTCGTCCAGACCAACTGTAGGTTAACGAAAAACCTAGAAAAGTCATCACTAAAATCAGCAGGAAATCCACGGACCTCAGCATTAAACAGGGTCGCCAAGTGGTCAGATTTATCCTAACCATGAGAAGGATTTATCTCGTACAATGGGGGGCACCGTGCAAATTAGCTTGATAAGACTAATGAATCAGATCCCCAGAAAGGATAATCTCCTTAAAGATTAAAAATCAGCTTTTAAGCCTGATATTACTCAATCCTTGAGATTGACCTTAAAGATTGAGAATTACAAACTCATGGAATTCAATGATATCTAAACTCGAGCCTGAACGAGAAAATATTTTGATCAAAATTACAAACCGATTTGTTTTCTAAAAACCCATTTTCAATGCGTTCATTACCATTGAACGTAAAATCCTAGGAATTCACCTGGAATTCATTAGGTCACCTGAACCAAATCGGGTGTCAACCGTAAGAACGGTGGTTGCATAGCATGGTCAAAGACAGGACCTTGTGCCAGACCGACAAATTAAAAGGGTGAGCTTTACTATTGCTCCTACAAAGGATAGTAATTGCGTCCGACACGTTATAGACCATAATTAAAAGCATGTCAGGGGACATTGCCTTAACAGTTGCTTGTTCAACGCTTTCCTTTACAACCAGACGGTAGTTTACCGAAAGGTAATTACGGAGCAAGTATACTGGACGTGTTGCTTTCCTAATACAAGGTTAGCAAGTGGGTGACACAAAACCGCAAGTTTTGAGCTAAAATTTTCAAATCTGAAACCCACCAAACCCACAAAAATAATTTGTAAACACCGGTGAAGGGTTATTCCGGAAAACTTATCTAGGGTAAAAACTAGATTTAATTTTCAAAAGATCAAATGTTTTCATAAAGATCCAATTTCCTTAATGGATCTAAATTTTTATAGTCATGTGGGACTGTAAACCATATCGTTACTACCATTGTTTATACCGCCGTATAGAAATCACTGATGTACAAAGTGTGAAGAATAAAGAAGTGATTCTAATATTTCAAGACTATATTGCTTGAGGACAAGCAACGCTCAAGTGTGGGAATATTTGATAATGCTAAATTCGAACATACATTTCATAGCATTATTCCCCAAGAAAGACAAGCTTTTAGTTGCAATTGTTCTATTTACAAGTGATATTCGTTTAAATATTAAAAGGTAAAGACAAAAGACAGATTCGACGAATTGAAGACGCAAACGACCAAAAAGCTCAAAAGTACAAAATACAATCAAAGAGGTTCCAATTATTGATAAGAAACATCTCGAAATTACAAGAGTACAAGATTCAAAACGCAAAGTACAAGATATTAAATTGTACGCAAGGACGTTCGAAAATCCGGAACCGGGACCAGAGTCAACTCTCAACGCTCGACGCAACGGACTAAAAATTACAAGTTAATTATGTATATAAATATAATATAATATATAATTAATTATATTAATTATATATATTATATTTATAAAATAAATCGTCGGAAAACAAAGAGCCAAATGTGGGTGAGCTGTAAAAATGATCTTCGCGACTCGCGGAATTTGAAGAAGAAAAGGGCCGCGAGTCGCGGAGCCCCAAATGTTGAAACTGCCTATAAAGCTCGCGCATTCTGATCGTAAAAAAATATCCAATATATCAATCTCTCTATCTATATACGTAATATTTATATTTATAATTTATATTTTAATTTTAATTTTAATTTTAATCCTAATAATAAGGGTATGTTAGCGAATGTTGTAAGGGTGTAAGTCGAAATTCTGTCCGTGTAACGCTACGCTATTTTTAATCATTGTAAGTTATGTTCAACCTTTTTAATTTAATGTCTCGTAGCTAAGTTATTATTATGCTTATTTAATCTGAAGTAATCATGATGTTGGGCTAATTACTAAAATTGGGTAATTGGGCTTTGTACTATAATTGGGGTTTGGACAAAAGAACGACACTTGTGGAAATTAGACTATGGGCTATTAATAGGCTTTATATTTGTTTAACTAAATGATAGTTTGTTAATGTTAATATAAAGATTTACAATTGGACGTCCCTATAAATAACCATATACACTCAATCGGACACGATGGGCGGGGTATTTATATGTACGAATAATCGTTCATTTAACCGGATACGGGAATGGATTAATAGCCACTAGAATTATTAAAACATGGGTGAAATTATGTACAAGGACACTTGGCATAATTGTTAACAAAGTATTAAAACCTTGGGTTACACTCAGTCGACATCCTGGTGTAATTATTAAACAAAGTATTAAAATCTTGTTACAGTTTAAGTCCCCAAATTAGTTGGAATATTTGACTTCGGGTATAAGGATAATTTGACGAGAACACTCGCACTTTATATTTATGACTGATGGACTGTTATGGACAAAAACCAGACGGACATATTAAATAATCCAGGACAAAGGACAATTAACCCATGGGCATAAAACTAAAATCAACACGTCAAACATCATGATTACGGAAGTTTAAATAAGCATAATTCTTTTATTTCATATTTAATTTCCTTTATTTTATATTTAATTGCACTTCTAATTATCGCATTTTATTTTATTGTTATTGTATTTAATTGCACTTTTAATTATCGTACTTTTTATTATCGCAAGTTTATTTTATCGTACTTTCATTTAACGCAATTTCATTATCGTTATTTACTTTACGCTTTAAATTAAGACTTGTATTCATTTATTATTTTACATTTGGTTTTAACTGCGACTAAAGTTTTAAAATCGACAAACCGGTCATTAAACGGTAAAAACCCCCCTTTATAATAATAATATTACTTATATATATATATATATATATATATATATATATATATATATATATATATATATATATATATATATATATATATCTGTATTTTTATAAAAGTAAACTAATATAGCGTTAAGCTTTGTTTAAAGATTTTCCCTGTGGAACGAACCGGACTTACTAAAAACTACACTACTGTACGATTAGGTACACTGCCTATAAGTGTTGTAGCAATGTAACGACCCGGAAATTTCCGATCAAATTCAAACCTTAAACTTTATATGTCTCCGACACGATAAGCAAAGTTTGTAATGTTGAGTCTCAAAAACTTTGAAATCTATATTCGGATAAGCTGTTACCCTTTTGACTGTGCCCGACGATTCACGAACCTCTATTTATAACTAGAAATGTAAATATAAAAAAATATATATGTAAATAATTATATTGAATATTTGATATAAATTTTATAACTATTATTACCAATATCATTGCTATTATATTATTATTATTTTTTTTTTAAAAGAAATATAGCTATAACCATTTATTAATTAGTTGTATATATAAATATAGATACATACATATATGAAATATAAATACTGATGATATTAAATACATACAGACATAATATGATGTTCATGTGTAACAAATGTTAGATTCTATTTTTTTTTTTTTTTTTACATCAACATTAAAAATATTTGATTTGTACATCTTGTCTCCTAAGATTCGATAACAAAGCAAATGATAACAAAAATTTTACTGTTCTTGTTCTTATTTAATGGTTTTATTCTTGAATTGTTTGGTTAAAAAAAAATCGATAACCACTTTGTTATATAACCAACCCCTTTACAGCTAATAAGACTAACAATCAACTCTACCTTCTTCCTCCTTCCCTATTACACTCTTATTAAACCACTTGCTAAATTCTAATAGACTACTACTACTGCTAATTGTCTTCTTGTTCAACCGAACTCAAACCACACCTAACCTTCATAACTCATGACCACAATTGCAACTCACCATGAGCCACCACCATCGATTTGTATCACTACTACCGAGCACCACCACCGTAACCACCACTCCGGAGACCAACTTCACTTTGAACCCACTCCAACCGCCACCTACAATAACCATCGGCAACCACCACAACTCAACCACCCTTACCACTTCACCACGAGTCAAACACCACACCACCGAGAACAACCACGATAATCAATTAGGAGGTTCTTTCATGTTTCCTTTTCTTATTTCTTTTCATTATCAAACATAACCCATCACTGTTGTCACCACCGTTGGGATAACCATCCACACAACCACCAAGTAATCGTGGCCATCTCTACCATCATAACTGCACCCACCATACCTCTCTTTCTCCCTCAAACGTCTACCTCTCTAATATTTCAACCGTTAATTAATCATTTTCTGTTTTATAACCACAACCATCTACATCGAACACCACACTTAGCCATCATATTAAACTGCTGCAGTCGCTATTTTCTGTCCAAAGACAGTCACCACCCAACCGTTACCCTCATCTCTCTTTTCTCTCTCTGTCCAAGAAAAACCCGTTATCACCGCTTCATCATCCAACCGTTTGTACCTTCTTCTGTTTCTATTCGGTTTATCCCTATCAACGATTAAACCCAAAGACCCACCAATCAATAACACTTGTTATTATAAATTTCTGTTCTTGAGCATCAAAAACCCACAATCACATAAACAACTAACTCTGGCAACAACCACGTAAACCCACTTTCTGTTCTCTTTACTCGATGAACCACCTTCTTCGATCACCATAATCACTACCACCATAACAACTGTAAACCACCACATACCGCTGTTACGATTATTAGGATGATTATTTAAAAGATGATTGGAAGGAAGACGATATCGTTGATGATGTGTTGCTGATAAAACCCTAATGAAACCCTTGATTCTCATCGAAACCATCTGCAAATACCTTCTTTTGCTGCAGTAAATTTCTGTTTTGATGTCGGTAGTAACAAGATGAAGGTATTGCTGATACGAATGAAAAGATGAAGATAAAAAGACGCTTTGTTTTTTTATTTTATTTTCCTGTTCTTTTTCCTTTGTGGCAGGCAACAAATAAGCAAATAAGTCCACTTGGTTTTGGTAGGGTTACTTGATTGATTCTGATTCCTTTTACACAAAATACGGTTACCTCTAATTTCATGTAATCCGTATACCGTTATTTGAACTTAATTAAGTTGGGTTTGATAAATAGTTACATGGACCGAGATTTGTTTACGTTTTTTTTTTTTTTTTTTTGAATGGGCTGAGTAATCTCCTGTTGGGCCGAAGTAAGATGGGTCAGATTAAGTGGGATGTTGAGTCGCTGTTTAAACGGGTTTAATACAATTTAATAGTGATATGAAACAGTGATGAAGAATTGGAGAAGTGGTTTAGTGTGTTGATGGGTAGCAAGCGGTCTGGGGTTCAAGTTCAGGCAGTGGCACCTATTTTTTTTAAAAGGGCCTATCCTAGTGAGGTAGTAATTTTATTAGCTATATTATTATTATTATTATTATTATTATTATTATTATTAATATTATTATTTCTATAAGTATTATTAATATTATTATTAGCATTATCGTTAATTAACATAAGTATTAGTATTAGTATTATCATTATAATTATTAATGTAATTATTAGTATCATTATTATTATTAGTAAAATCATTATTTTTATTATCAAAATTTACATTTTATTAAAAGTATCACTTTTATAAAAACTATTGTTTTGTTAATATCACTATTATTATCTTAAAATAAAACAGCTTTATATTTATTAATATCCTTATTATTTTATCAAATAACTGTTAGCTATATAAAATTATAATTACTACATCTAACATAACTATATGAATATTTTAATAATAAATATTAATAAATGTAACTTATTAGGATTTTAATGAAACACTTAATTAAGATAACAATTATACCACTATTAATATGTAAATTCGTTCGATTACAATTATATGTGTTAATAGATATACAATTGATATAGGTTTGTGAATCCGAGGCCAACCTTATACGTGTTCAATGATGTTATATGTATTTTTACTACAAAATACAGTATGGTGAGTATATAGTCCCTTTTAAACTCTAAATATTTTTGGACTGAGAATACATGCGCTGTTTTTATGAATGATTTACGTTATGGACACAAGTAACTGAAAATATATTCTACGTTGAGTTGTACCACTGGCATACTTCCCTGTAGCTTGGTAACTAATATTTACAGTGGTATTGTAAACGCGAATCCTGTTGATAGATCTATCGGGCCTGACAACCCCAACCGGACTGGACGACCAGTATTCAACGGTTGCACAGTACTTCGTTTCGTAACTACACTTGGTACAGTGTAGTAAGATTTCATAATAAAGGGAATATGCGACGTGATTAAATGTTAAGTATGGTTACCAAGTGCTCAACCACTTAGAATATTTTTATTAAAATGTTTATATATGAAATCTTGTGGTCCATAGTTATAACGCTGCTAGCATCAAACCTATATATCTCACCAACTTTATGTTGACATTTTAAAGCATGTTATTCTCATGTACGAGTTAAGTCTTCCGCTGTGCATTTGCTCATGTTAAGGACATTACTTGGAGTCGATCATCGCAAAGAGACCAGATGTTGATGACTTTGTCCAGGTGGATAAGGACGGGTTTTTACATTTGGTATCAGAGCGTTGGTCTTAGCGAACCAGGCCTTGCATTAGTGTGTCTAACTGGTAGTTGTTAGGATGCATTAGTGAGTCTGGACTTTGACCGTGTCTACATGTCAAGAGTTTTGCTTATCATATCTAGTCAGAAATCATCTGCTTATTATCTTTAGGAATTGCCTGCTTATCATTCATAAGTCTAGACACGTCTTACTGCATTTAGTGCATCGATAGTGTATAGACAAAATTCATATCTTAGCATATCTGTTACTTTGGACTTTAGTTGACATCTTTTCAAAGATTCTCCGTAATTTACGGGATTTTGGTATTATATATACATATGTAAAGTATGTATAGAAGAGTACCAAATCTAACTTCTATAATCTATTTCATACCAAAAATTCATTTTTCCGATTATACAAGATGGATTCCGCATCTAGTTCTAATTCCTCAGATTATGACAGCTATGCTGATATGGATTTTCATTCAAGCTCCGAAGGCAGCATCACCGGAATGGATCAACCAATCTCCCATCATCTATTCTGGATGAATTGGGGGTGGGTTCGTAATATACTAAGTCACTGGAGACATGAAGAGGGTGATCCCTTCCATCCACCGAATTTCTCTCTTGACGATGAACCTGAAGCACTTATCGGCGAACCTGTCCGAGAAATCAATTTCTCTCTTATTTGTAGATTATATTGTCACGATTATATACTATTCCATATATCGAATCTTATTCATTCGCTCGCTCCAACTGCCAATCATCTCGGTGTACTAGCAGAATTTAACGAACTTCGCGCTCGCGTGACGACTTTGGAGAGCATTGTGTGAAGGTTACAAACACCAGCAGCATAATCCGTACCACCACCATCAACACCGACAGTACCCATATCACCCTCAACCACAACCGCGTCGTAAACCTCAACATCACAATTTGTACCTCGGATATCAACATCACACACCTCAATATCACTATCTGTACTTCGAGTATGATCTTCATTTTACATATCATTCTATATCGATTATCTTCGCTTTACTTATCGTTCTATCTCATTTATCTTCGTTCGACATGGTAATTATGTAATCTTTAATGTTTTAGAGATCATGTAATCAAGTATTAACGATAAATCAAATAAAATTTAATATCTTATTGACTCATTAGATCCATGATTACATCTGAAGAAAATATATATACAAGTATATTTTCATAAAGATTGTAATTAAAAATTCTTTCGTACAAACTGTTAATGATGAAAATATTTTAACGGGTAGGTAGTACCCGAGGAATATTTAGATATCACATTAATAAGTTACAGTGTATATTCTTCGAATCTGATTCAACGGTCATTTGCTATTCTACTTACAACCACCGATATTCGTATCTGTTCACCACCGAATAACCATTTTTATTCAAATTTCATATTTGGATTTTTATCTATCAGAATCCAACAAGTGGCATAATGAAGAAAACGTTGGACAAAATAAAAAGTGTTAGAAACAAACAAATTAATTATGAGAAATTCTGTTAGGAATCCACGCTAACTGTTCCTAGTTAACTGTTCCCAGCTAACTGTTAATTCCGTATTACATTTTATCGCAATTTAATTTATTGTCATTTAAGTTCTGTTATTTATTTTACGCACTTTAAATAACGGGACACGTATACAAGGTTTCGACCTATCATATCGACCCATCTATATATATATTTCGGAACAACCATAGACACTCTATATGTGAATGTTGGAGTTGGCTATACAGGGTTGAGGTTGATTTCAGAATATATATATGGTTTGAGTTGTGATCAATACTGAGACCGGTACACGGGTCACGATACGTATTAATTAATTCGAATATTATATATTAAATTATATATGAATATATTGGACTAGTGGACAACTGGACTATTGGACTGCTAACTTTGGACAATTAAAATGAATTAAAATATTGATTATAACATATGAAACTAAACAATTCTTCAAGTTTGCCACTTGATTTCATCTTAAACCTCATTTGTACCTCGACAATTACAATCCATATTCAAACCGATCATGATTCTTGAAAACACTTCGATCGAGAAGTCGAACCCGTCGCACCTCATCTACAGAAGAAAAGATTTACGCACCTGAAAACCCTCGAATCCACATTCATAGTTTAACACGTATCTGTGTTGAATCCTTTGCTATTTAATAGCAAAACAACCTTACAAATCCGTTCCAAAGTAGCGAATTCTGTCACAGCCCCACTTCGACATCTCAGTGAGACTACTCCTACTATAACCTCGATATTTACACCTTGTCCTTTAGCCATCATTACCGGAGGACCTTTTATATTCTACGATAACATCATCAGATGTACCAGCAGTTCGTCATCTCTCCGGCGAAATCCGTAATCAGTATTTTGAAAATCTCATAGAAATTCTTCCGTCATACCTACAACGTCTATCCCTAAGAGTTACATATTCCGAATGTGAAGTTTCTGAAAAATACCCTGAACTACAGAATAGTTCTTGAAATGCTGATGAAGCAGCAAAAACTGTAAACAACTTCAACAGTCAAAAGTTTGATGATAAAGAATAGTATGGTGGTAAAGCTGAGAAAAAGAGAAGGTTTGGAATTGGGGAACGGATTGAGCAAAGTATGAAAGAGGCTGTTGATAAATCACAAGGACTGAACCTGCCTTCAAAGAATCCCAAATGATTCAGTGCCTGTTAAAACCGTTGGTAAGAACCCTACTCCTTGTTCTAAACCTTTCCAGATGATATTCTTCATCATCATCTTATCTTAGATATTATAAGATATCTTCATATCTTTCGTTATATATATTCTCCATATTTCTGGAGATATTTTCACAACTATTCTTATATGAGATCATGTATCTCTCTGTAATATCTGCGTTATAACATGAAAGAAACTGTGTTAGTTTCTAAATTCTGAAACCTCCAAATTTAAAATATGAATGTTTTGAAGTAGTGTTGGAAACTGATGCATGAATTAGTATAATATAATGAAACTTGATCAACTTCATTATATTACAGTAAGTCATATTAAGTTTCTAATTGAATGTGATGAATCACAGTACCATCATCATGTGCCATGTTACACGGCTCTTACATTCTATTTAATCCCCAAACATATTAGGAACATATCATCTTGATAGTTCTATCTTTTTGGATATTCTGGTAATTTGACAAATCAAAATCGTGTTATTTCCATTTCTATCTAAGAACATTAGCTATGTTCATTCCGAATCTCATACCTACGAATTCCGGATCATTGCTCGCTTGACTCGAGAACGGGAAGAAGAAACGAAGGGATAAAGCCCCGAAATAGAAATTGGGGTAAAAATCACAACAATTAGGAGAAAGCATTAACTATGGATGACAATGATTAAAGAAGACAGAAGCAGGAACATCGAAGTATAAGGGAAGATATAAACCTCTACAACCACCCAGAAATTACAAACCGTGTATATCGATACAGATAGCGATATAGAGACACTGGAGAACTAGAAACACTATAAACACAAGTGTATAGTAGAAGTAAATAGATTCTTCTAGTGGTAGATGCAAAAGAAAAATGACAGATGTAAAAATTAGGAGTATATCAAGGATCAGAATGGGATGGAGAATATTAGTGAATGTCTTAAAGCATAAATTAAGGAGAAAGAGTAAAAGATGTGAGGTATGGAAGTAAGAAATGGAAGGAGGTAGATTTATAGTGAAATATCCGACAAAGAAATCGAAACAGATTGCCGCATTAAATTAAAGAAGATCCTGATCGCCGAAAAATCGAATCTTATTACGTAAGATTTTCTTTAAATCCCGTAAAAATTCGGAAATCAATCATAACTACGTCATCGGTTAAAACAAATTCATATTTACTCATTTCACTCTTTTGTGATAGCTTCACTCGTACGCTTCACATGATCGAATCGTTTTAACTATATCTCACAATAATGATAAAACTCCATTATCATCTCATAATTGTCATGAAAACGTTCTTATTGTTATCTATGACAATCTCTATAAATTTCGAGGACGAAATTTCTTTAACGGGTGGGTACTGTAACGACCCGGAAATTTCCGATCAAATTCAAACCTTAAACTTTATATGTCTCCGACACGATAAGCAAAGTTTGTAATGTTGAGTCTCAAAAACTTTGAAATCTATATTCGGATAAGCTGTTACCCTTTTGACTGTGCCCACGATTCACGAACCTCTATTTATAACTAGAAATGTAAATATAAAAAAATATATATGTAAATAATTATATTGAATATTTGATATAAATTTTATAACTATTATTACCAATATCATTGCTATTATATTATTATTATTATTTTTTTAAAAGAAATATAGCTATAACCATTTATTAATTAGTTGTATATATAAATATAGATACATACATATATGAAATATAAATACTGATGATATTAAATACATACAGACATAATATGATGTTCATGTGTAACAAATATTAGATTCTATTTTTTTTTTTTTACATCAACATTAAAAATATTTGATTTGTACATCTTGTCTCCTAAGATTCGATAACAAAGCAAATGATAACAAAAATTCTACTGTTCTTGTTCTTATTTAATGGTTTTATTCTTGAATTGTTTGGTTAAAAAAATCGATAACCACTTTGTTATATAACCAACCCCTTTACAGCTAATAAGACTAACAATCAACTCTACCTTCTTCCTCCTTCCCTATTACACTCTTATTAAACCACTTGCTAAATTCTAATAGACTACTACTACTGCTAATTGTCTTCTTGTTCAACCGAACTCAAACCACACCTAACCTTCATAACTCATGACCACAATTGCAACTCACCATGAGCCACCACCATCGATTTGTATCACTACTACCGAGCACCACCACCGTAACCACCACTCCGGAGACCAACTTCACTTTGAACCCACTCCAACCGCCACCTACAATAACCATTGGCAACCACCACAACTCAACCACCCTTACCACTTCACCACGAGTCAAACACCACACCACCGAGAACAACCACGATAATCAATTAGGAGGTTCTTTCATGTTTCCTTTTCTTATTTCTTTTCATTATCAAACATAACCCATCACTGTTGTCACCACCGTTGGGATAACCATCCACACAACCACCAAGTAATCGTGGCCATCTCCACCATCATAACTGCACCCACCATACCTCTCTTTCTCCCTCAAACGTCTACCTCTCTAATATTTCAACCGTTAATTAATCATTTTCTGTTTTATAACCACAACCATCTACATCGAACACCACACTTAGCCATCATATTAAACTGCTGCAGTCGCTATTTTCTGTCCAAAGACAGTCACCACCCAACCGTTACCCTCATCTCTCTTTTCTCTCTCTGTCCAAGAAAAACCCGTTATCACCGCTTCATCATCCAACCGTTTATACCTTCTTCTGTTTCTATTCGGTTTATCCCTATCAACGATTAAACCCAAAGACCCACCAATCAATAACACTTGTTATTATAAATTTCTGTTCTTGAGCATCAAAAACCCACAATCACATAAACAACTAACTCTGGTAACAACCACGTAAACCCACTTTCTGTTCTCTTTACTCGATGAACCACCTTCTTCGATCACCATAATCACTACCACCATAACAACTGTAAACCACCACATACCGCTGTTACGATTATTAGGATGATTATTTAAAAGATGATTGGAAGGAAGACGATATCGTTGATGATGTGTTGCTGATAAAACCCTAATGAAACCCTTGATTCTCATCGAAACCATCTGCAAATACCTTCTTTTGCTGCAGTAAATTTCTGTTTTGATGTCGGTAGTAACAAGATGAAGGTATTGCTGATACGAATGAAAAGATGAAGATAAAAAGACGCTTTGTTTTTTTTATTTTATTTTCCTGTTCTTTTTCCTTTGTGGCAGGCAACAAATAAGCAAATAAGTCCACTTGGTTTTGGTAGGGTTACTTGATTGATTCTGATTCCTTTTACACAAAATACGGTTACCTCTAATTTCATGTAATCCGTATACCGTTATTTGAACTTAATTAAGTTGGGTTTGATAAATTGTTACATGGACCGAGATTTGTTTAGGTTTTTTTTTTTTTTTTTTTTTGAATGGGCTGAGTAATCTCCTGTTGGGCCGAAGTAAGATGGGTCAGATTAAGTGGGATGTTGAGTCGCTGTTTAAACGGGTTTAATACAATTTAATAGTGATATGAAACAGTGATGAAGAATTGGAGAAGTGGTTTAGTGTGTTGATGGGTAGCAAGCGGTCTGGGGTTCAAGTTCAGGCAGTGGCACCTATTTTTTTTAAAAGGGCCTATCCTAGTGAGGTAGTAATTTTATTAGCTATATTATTATTATTATTATTATTAATATTATTATTTCTATAAGTATTATTAATATTATTATTAGCATTATCGTTAATTAACATAAGTATTAGTATTATTATTATCATTATAATTATTAATGTAATTATTAGTATCATTATTATTATTAGTAAAATCATTATTTTTATTATCAAAATTTACATTTTATTAAAAGTATCACTTTTATAAAAACTATTGTTTTGTTAATATCACTATTATTATCTTAAAATAAAACAGCTTTATATTTATTAATATCCTTATTATTTTATCAAATAACTGTTAGCTATATAAAATTATAATTACTACATCAAACATAACTATATGAATATTTTAATAATAAATATTAATAAATGTAACTTATTAGGATTTTAATGAAACACTTAATTAAGATAACAATTATACCACTATTAATATGTAAATTCGTTCGATTACAATTATATGTGTTAATAGATATACAATTGATATAGGTTTGTGAATCCGAGGCCAACCTTATACGTGTTCAATGATGTTATATGTATTTTTACTACAAAATACAGTATGGTGAGTATATAGTCCCTTTTAAACTCTAAATATTTTTGAACTGAGAATACATGCGCTGTTTTTATGAATGATTTACGTTATGGACACAAGTAACTGAAAATATATTCTACGTTGAGTTGTACCACTGGTATACTTCCCTGTAGCTTGGTAACTAATATTTACAGCGGTATTGTAAACGCGAATCCTGTTGATAGATCTATCGGGCCTGACAACCCCAACCGGACTGGACGACCAGTATTCAACGGTTGCACAGTACTTCGTTTCGTAACTACACTTGGTACAGTGTAGTAAGATTTCATAATAAAGGGAATATGCGACGTGATTAAATGTTAAGTATGGTTACCAAGTGCTCAACCACTTAGAATATTTTTATTAAAATGTTTATATATGAAATCTTGTGGTCCATAGTTATAACGCTGCTAGCATCAAACCTATATATCTCACCAACTTTATGTTGACATTTTAAAGCATGTTATTCTCAGGTACGAGTTAAGTCTTCCGCTGTGCATTTGCTCATGTTAAGGACATTACTTGGAGTCGATCATCGCAAAGAGACCAGATGTTGATGACTTTGTCCAGGTGGATAAGGACGGGTTTTTACAAGCAAGGTTTAAGTATATCCATTCTATAAATAAATAAATAAATATCTTGTGTAAAATTGTATCGTATTTAATAGTATTTCCTTCTAAAATTTAATAGTATTTTATACCCCTTAGCTTTAACTATCATACATTTAGGCATTTCAGGTACGCGGGAATTGGTCTTTTTGGGTTCGGACCTTCGAGTAGCGTTAAAAGTGCAATAGGGCGTGATTTGCACTTGTTGTTCATTTGGGAGGGTCGAGAGTCCAAATGAGTTTGTATTAATGTTTATGTGATAAATGGGATAGGTACTTTCCATTGGTGAGTTGCGGATTTTTTGGTAGCACTCTTCAAGACGAAAATGTGAGTGTTAATATCCTATGTGCATATGTATGTGTAGGATGGGTGCGGGTCGGGTGAAGTAGTTCTCGGTTATAGAGCTCACTTCACATAAAAGTGGATTTGATGGACTTGCGTATAGGTCCAATTGGCACGGTTGTGCGTTTTGGTTGACCACCTTTGGTGAGGTGCACACCTTATGTGTACGTTATCACATGTACTTGTGATGTGGGTTATATAACCCCAATGGCGAAGGGTTAGTATTGAGTTGTGATTGGATAACCCCGATGATGTGGATTTGTATAATCCCGGGACCGTAGGTTTTGATTTGGGAAGTGAATCACGTGTGGATGTGGATTCACGATGACGCATGTAGTTTCGATCATCTTATTGAGGTAGTAGTCTCGTGTGGATGCGGATTTACTAAGGCTCGTGTAGTTTGGACAACCTCGATGTTGTTGTGGTATTGAATATAGTAGTCTTGTGTAGATGCGGATTTACTAAGGCTCGTATAGTTCAGCCAATCTTCATTGGTATTGGGTTAAGGGGTTAACCTTGGGCGGTTTACGCTTTTGTTATGTATATATATTGTCGTATTGTGGTGTTGTAGCTAACCCTTCGGGTGTAGCTTGATGGCGTAGTTCATATCATTGTTGGTGAACTTACTTGTTGATATTGTTAGCTTGTTGTATAGCATTTGTAAGGTATGCTTAGATTAGCTTACCTTTATGCATGGACTCCGGTATGTGCTATTTTATTATTATTGTGTGGCGTGTCCATTTTATGCATATATATGTATGTAGTATATTCTCACTCACTAAGCGTTAGCTTACCCTCTCATTGTTGATATTTTTATAGGTTCGCGTGATGGTGGCTCGGGTAAGCGTGTGAAAGGACCCGTTCATATACTTTATAAACGATTCACAATAGTTGGTTACATCGCGAGGTACTTGACCTCTATATGATACATTTTACGAACATTGCATTCATTTTTAAAAGACAAAATTTCATTACATCGAAAGTTGACAGATATGCATATCCTTTCATAATATATCCAAACTATGAATGACTTAATATTGATCTTGATGAACTCAATGACTCGAATGCAACGTCTTTTGAAATATGTCATGAATGACTCCAAGTAATATCTCTAAAATGAGCAAATGCACAGCGAAAGATTTCTTTAATACCTGATGAAACAACTCAACCCGTATTCCATACGATAATTTTTTTTTTATTTAATACACATTACGCGCCAATTAAATATGTAGACCATTCCACAAGTTCCATTTAAAATGTACTACAATTTAAATGTTTACATGGCACGAAAGCCATTAATTAAGTTTAATACAAGTTCGACCCACTACAAATGATAGTTTATAATCCAAAGACACTTCGAGCATGGTTTGGGACTAAACTATCCAAAACGTTAGGCCAACTTCCAAAAGCTACAAATCCAAAAGCGTCCCCTAACAAATAAAGCGGGATCTCTAATCCAACCGAATGCCCTTACCCTTGTCCATGTCGGAGCCTATAAAAAGATAAACAACGAGAGGGTAAGCAAAGCTTAGTGAATGCAATAATTATACCCATATATATATAATATACTTACTTGCAATCACTTACACCTATACCGCATACATGCTAGCATTACAATTAGCATACCATCACTAGTACAAAGCTAATAATCTCTAATAAACTGCTACTAGCGTAATCAATAACATATAATCGACATAATATAATATGCTACAAAACAATATACAACCATGGTTAACCATTCTCGCGTCATGGTGCTACCAGCTCTTTGGTTCACACCATACGCATTTGTCATGATACTACCGGCTCTTTGGTTCACATCACAACTCGAGTCATACTCACGCTAGAGTGCTACCGGCTCTTTGGTTCACACTCTAACAACGCTAAGGTGCTATCGGCTCTTTGGTTCACACCCTAACAATCGTGCTATAGCGCTACCGGCTCTTTGGTTCACACTATAACACACGTACTATGACGCTACCGGCTCTTTGGTTCACATCATAGAACGCTCGCACATACTATGGCACTACCGGCTCTTTGGTTCATATCATAGCATACAAATAAATACATTACATACATATGCATATAATCATTCCACTCACCTTAACGATTTGGTGATGATTTAAACCTCCACAAGCTTCAAAGTGAAGTACCTAATACAATAAGTACACATTCAATACACAACTAGTGGAATTAACCACAATACTCACTCTTGAGCATTTAATGACCCAATTTGCATTAAATGGCTCAACTACACCAAAATCACCCATTAATGGCTAAGACTCATCTTAAATCACTAAAGCAAGTGATTTAAAGTCTACTAACCTTAACTAACACAACTTAGAGTATTTCATACCCATGACACCCAATTAGGTCAACCATTACCCATTTGACCCATTTTAGCACTTAGACTCGTAATTTATGTCACACTTACCCATTTACAAGTCTTTCAACATCAAACAATTGTGTTAGTGACTAACAACACCATTTGACACTTACCAACTCAATTTATAAGACCAAACCCTAGATTATAGCTATTAGGGTTTCCTTTCATCCATATTACCCAAATTCACCCATTTAACTCCCAAATGGGTCTCACAAGCCTCAATGACCAAACCCTAGCCATAATTTAACTAAAACTCAAAACATGGAGTTAAGACTTACCAATACTATCAAGTCGTAGCTAAGAATGAGGAGAACAAATTTCCTATTTGCTCCAAAGATCGAATCACAAGTCTTCACCTTCGAATCTCACTTTTAATCCAATTGGGTTTTATGTTTTGGAAGAGAAAATGGAAAGAAAAGGAAAAAGGAAAATGAATTAAATGAGATAAGTGGTTGAGGTTAATGCTCCAATCAGATCCATACGTGAAATGACGATTTTGCCCTTGAACCACTTATTTTAAAAACAAAATCCGGGACCAGTTCACCAAGTGGGTCGCGGCATAGCCCCATTTGTCGCGGCGCGGCGTTTAACGTATTTTACGAGTTTTCTTAAATCTTTCCTGACTCAGATTCTAGTTATTTGTCGCGGCGCGACCCTCTTCTCCGCGGCGCGACATATAAAGGGAAACTCGACCCTTCTTAACAGGCCTCCTGACTCTGGTTTAAGTTCAATGTCACGGCGCGACAAAGGCTTCCGCGGCGCGGCAATAGCCTTCAACTGAGCCATTCGACAACTTTACACAAATTAACGATTTATCCAACTTGTACACTTCGTTCACGCTTCCTATACACGTCTAAACCTCATCTTTAGTCTCACAAGCCTTAATCATGAACAAAGACTCATGCATACAACTATACATTTATATATTCTAAACACATATATATACATACATATTCGTATATATATATATATATATATATATATATATATATATATATATATATATATATATATATATATAATTACACAACTTCTAATGCTTAGGTCTTTTAATCATATAAATGCACAAGTTATAAGCGTACTAAAAATTAAGTTTGTACCTTTAAAAGTTTTCGGGAAAAATGGGATGATACAACTCTCCCCCACTTGAATCGGAGCGCGTCCTCGCGATCCAAGCTGCATGACAAGAGGGAAGATAAACTAACACGAATTCTTCGGGCTCCCAAGTAAACTCGGAACCCTTAATACGACGCCATTGAACTTTAAAAGTCCTCACTTCTTTATTTCTCAACCTTTTGACTGTAAGACCCAAATATTTGTTGTGTACATAAGCGTAAATAAGTTGCATGAAGTTGTGGTTTTAAGCCTATCTTGGCTAATTTTAGGGTTTTGGTGTAAGTTAATCCAAAATTAGGGTTAAGTGTGCAAATGGGTTGAAATTGCACCTTGGGTCAAAATGGCGCTAGAATGAAGTTAGTGGTTGACCATTTTGAATGAATGATTGATATGTGCATTATGTAATAGGTGCGTTACATTGAAGTTGAAAGCTCGGTTATCTCTCACCAAGACTTTGAGGTGAGTGAAATAATTATATATGTATGTATATAGTTTATTTGCTTGTGGGGTATGGGTTGAAGTCCGATGTTGACGGTACCATACTCTAGAGTATATTGTGTTGTTGATGAGGGTTTAAAGTTCGTTGTTGACGATACCTCACGTATGGAATTGAAGTTCGATGTTGACGATGCCATACGACTATTGTAGTGACGTTGATGAGGGTTTAAAGTTCGTTATTGACGATACCTCATATGTGGGTTTAAAGTTTGGTGTTGACGGTACCACATTAATGTAGACGAATGGGATTTAAGTTCGATGTTGACGATACCATTCGTTGGGCTAGCCTTGAGATCTTGAGTACTATGGATGTTATGAACATCATCGTTATATTTGTGTTGTAGCATATTGAATGGTTGTGTTATATGCTATCGTTATACTAGATTTGTTATCGGGGTCCTTAGCGTTATGCATGTGAAAGGTATGCCAATTATGTAGCTAGTATGTATGCAGATTTGGTGTAAGTGTTTGCAAGTAAGTAAGTTGTATATGTACGTATATAATTATTGCATTCACTAAGCTTTGCTTACCCTCTCGTTGTTTACCTTTTTATAGGTTCGGTTGTGGACAAGGGTAAGGGCATTATCTTTGATTAAAGATCCCGTTGTGTTACGGGACGCTTTTGGAGATTTTAGCTTTTGGAGTTTGACCGAGACTCGGGTAGTTTAATCCCAAACACCATGCTCGTAGTGTAGTTTGGTACTTAAACTTTTTGGTGGTCGAAACTCATGTTTTGTATTAAACTCTTAACTTGGGTCGATGTGGGCCCCGCTTTGTAAAATCTCATTTTATGTTTGAATCGTGTTAGTTTTACATATTTGAAGATGTTGGTAAAAGCGTTTGGTCTAATTATGTCAGGAAGTGGCCAATCTTTTTCGCGTTTGAAACTTTTGGACAGACCCAAATGGCGCGCCCCGCGGTCCTATGTGGCGCACCGCGCCACAATGCTGTACAGGAATTTTTTTTTTTTATTTTGATATTTAACGCGGGTTGATCGTGGTTTGGTTTAGGGTTGTTACAAGTGGTATCAGAGCATGGTCTAAGGGATTTAGGTGACTTGAGATAGGCGCCTAGACTTAGACTTTTTGTGTGCGCGTTATGCGGGACTTGTAGGACTTTGGGTCGGATCGGGTTTTGGTTAGTGCATAGGTTTATGTGAACTAAACATGCGCTATTGTTTTGTGTGGTATTTGAAATCGTCAAGCGAGATAGACGTGGTACTAGTGAGTTAATGCGATGTGCTCGCGTAACAATGATTAGCTACCATTGTTACAGGTTCAAATCATGTCAAACAAGTGATGTACGACGATTGTTGAGCAAGATGGGGTAGTGTGGTGTATCTCTATATACATATGTGTTAAGTCCTTTCGTTTAGTTGCTTAATTTACTTTGTTTTATAGAATGAAGATGAGAAATGGACACGACACCAATGACGGAAGTACGAGTGAGGACGTTGAACTCACGGCCAAGGTTGAGGCTATCTTTAAAAGGTTAAAGAAGGATTTTCTTGACGACGTTCGAAAGGTCTTTCAAGAGACGGTAGATGGACAAGTGACCAAAATGATCAACGAACGAATGAAAGCCGCAATAGAGGAGGTGATGTGCTGAATCGTAACCTTTATTTATGAACGGATTTGAGTTATTTTGTTACACGAATTGATTTATTGTATATGTGGTATTTTATAGATTTTAGGTTGATTTCACACATATATATAGGCAACTAGTCCTATCCGTGTAGTTTAGTTTGTTGGTAAATCCGATTCGTTCTACAGGGAGATGGAGTGTTTAATGGTTTTTTTAATAGTCTTTGATGTCAAACTTAATTAAAGGAGGTTTTGGATTAGGCATTTATAGTAACAGTAAAAGAAAATAACTTAAACTAAATTACTAAATGAAATTACAAGATTACAAAAATTAACTTAAAAAGGGAATCTAATTGAAATTATACTAATTATGACGCGACAATTATATTACTAGATGGTAATTAGTAAAATAGTAATTTTTAATAAAACTATATGTTTAGAATTTTGTTTTAAGTAATTATTATATAAACTTATTTAAATTAACTAAATGATATTTTTAATAAAACTAATACAAATTAAAAGGAAATTAATTAATTAACTAATTATAAACTAGTTACAATTTATAAACTTATAATAATTAATACTAATTTTAAGATTAAAACATTTATTAAGGTATTTTATAATAAGTAAAACTAATTAACTTAATTAAAATAACTAATAACCTAAATATATATAATTAAATAATTAAAACCCTAAATTTAACCCTAGCTGTACTGTAGCCGCGTCAGAACCTTACACGATTCGTGTGATGATACACGATTCGTGTATGTGTAAAAGTATGTGACAGATTACTGTTACGAAAAATAAATGTTTTTATGTATTTTTCTAATATTTTAAAATGGTAAATCGTAAATAATAATAATAATACTTTTATAAGAAATATAATTAAGATAAATGGGAGTGTTTACTTAATTGTGTCACCCCTAGGTCCATGGATTGTTTTAAGTTTTACGCCCTATTAAAATGTTTTAGTATCAAACTTTACATTTTTCTCTCGAATAAATATAAGGTTACAACTTAACTAAATAAAATCTAATTTTCATTGGATTCTTTTTAGAAAGCTACTATTCCCTAAGTATTTAAATTGAGACCTAGCCTAGTTTTGACCTTCGCCAATACCCAAATTATAACGGTTTCCCTTTTTATAATTTCACCTTCATATAATTTATTGATATCACCCAAACCACCGAAGTTTATTTCTAAATTGGTGTCAATACTTATCCATAAATTCGTCTAGATCATTTTTAATGTTGAAGCTTAATTTAGGTAAATAAATATAACTTTCGTTATTTAAATTTACTAAATTAAGCGGCAAGGGTTAAATACCTAATTACATAAAAATGGTTCTTTTAACTAGGCTCAATATTAAAAATACTAAAGTTACATTTTAACTTTACTAATGGTAACAATCCATTTCACTAGGGGCTCTACATTTAAGCAAACACTAGGGAAATTTAGCTATCCATTACACTAAGGTAGACATAAAAATATAGATATGCAAACATAATAACAACGCTAATTTTAACAGAGTAAACTTACTAAAATATCTTCACTTGCATTAACTTCAAATGGTAGAAAAATTACAATAATAACACCCCTTTCACGCGTACAATAACACCCTTTATCACGAACAATACACCCTTAATATTACAACTATTTTTAACCTTGAACTAATAGAGTAATAAAAATTACAGAATAATAACTTGCGTATAATAATTGTATGAAAATATGTGTGTAATATTGTCCCCTCCTGTTGTCTCTGTATACTCCGTATTTAACATTGAGGATTAGTAGTAGGTGAACTCAACTGGCTTGATGGCTGTAGCACTAGAGAAAAAGAAGTAATTTTTAACTCCAAAAGCAGCCGCCCCTTATCTGATGAATGATTAAATTCGGCCTAACATTACACGATTCGTGTGAGAACAAATATTCTACACGTTTCGTGTAGACCTACACGATTCGTGTAAGATCAAATAACAGTTTTCTTCATTTTTCTTCTTCAGTTGTTCTTTGTTGATCCCGTGTTGACGTGTACAGATTTGGCACTTCTCATTTGAACTCTTTTCTTCTTTCATCTTGTACTTTCATTCGGATAAACGTTTCTTGATATAAATCTAGTTAAAACTATCGTTTTATCGTCGTTTCTTCTAACTTCACTCTTTTGTCGTTTTTCTCGTGAAATGCGCATTGAATGTCTTTGTAGATGATAAAAACCTATGAAATATAAGTGATATTGCGTTGAATAATATGTATGTTTAGAGCAATATCAAAATACCCCACACTAGAACGTTGCTTGTCCTCAAGCAATTACATCTTTTAACAGAGTTAGAACATTATATATCTTTCTTATCGAACATTTAGATCACACAACACACACTACACGAAATGAAACACACACTATATGAAATATATTACACAACACAGTATTTATTGGATCACACGCACACGAAACGAAATTCTGACAACAGAAACAAACATGAAACTCGTGATTAGGGTTTAAAAATTTGGATCCTTAGGGAAAATTGGACCTTGTGAAAACGTTTTATGATTTTATAAAATGTCAGGCTAGTTTTTACACTAGACACGTTTTCCGGTTTTAACCTCAAATTCCGGTTGAGGGTAACTGAAAACCGAAGTCTCAGTCGGCGATTAGCAAGCTATTCGCCCCCATGATTGTAGTATCATGGAACTTGAAGCCGAATGTCCAAAAAATGGTTTTACACAAATATAATTCATAAAATAGCATAAGTTTTAGAACAAAATTATATCGTGTCTAAATATCATCGGTGAACCATGAGTTTGCACACCTCAATTTGTTATGGCATATGTATGTTGACCGGGGTCAAACATAGATGCAGTTGATCTTTACGGAGATCATCCATCTGGGGATTAGATTCATTAGTCTTAAAAGCTAATTTGCATTGTGCCCCCCCATTGTACGGGACATATCCTTCTCATGGTTAGGATAAGTCTGACCACCAAAAACCCTGTTTGATGCTGAGGTTAGGTGGATTTCCAGCCGATTTTAGGGATGACTTTACAAGATTTTTCGTCAACCTACAGCTGTTCTGGACTACATCTTCTAACATAAGTTAGCAAGTGTGTCAATTTGGAAGACTTTACTTCCTTACGGGATGGACTTGATTCATCCTCTATTACTCGTAATAGTGGAATATTCAGGTTTATACGTTCCAAAGCAATGATATCTGCAATAACTTCATAGAAACATGTGATATATGGTTCTCAACATAAGGTTTTATAAATTCTTGTTATACTTGGTTTCCTTTTATAGGTTTTAAACAAATAACTTATGCGTTTTTAATGTATTGAGACGACAATTTCGGTTTTTACACCTGATCTTTAATTGCTCGTAGTTACCTTAAAAATTGATTAGATACATTTGTTTAAAATTTTTATAAATCTTGATAAAAATCACCAAATTATAAGTTCTCGAGAATTTATATATTCCCATTCCACACTTAAGATTATGTAATGCCCTCATTACATAAAAATCAGATAATAATGTATATATTTGAGAGGACAAAAAGTGTAAAGTATTTGGAACTTCCTTTTGTTAACCGATTTGGATTTTCAAATTGCTTTTCCTATGATTATATCCATCTTTTGTATCACAATGCATATTGGTGTTTCGTATCGTCTAATTGCATTTTCGTCTGTACCTGTCAAAACCATGTTAAAAACACACAAAATATGGGGTTGTACTTCAATCATACAAAACAATATTACCCCACACTTATTTCTTACTAATATACAATAAAACATTAGAAGTATAAAAAATATCAATACACACCATTCAATTATGTTATTACAAACTAAAAAATAAAAAAAGATTAAAACAATAGAACTAGTCAAATGGGCTCCAAAATGGTCCTCCTCGTTCTCCCTCCTCCTGTTGCTGTCGCTGCCGTTGCTCGTTTAGGCGTTGTTCCTCGTAGAAACGCCTATATGCATCCTGACTCGCGGCTATTGCGGCGTTATGGTCATAGGGTGGAGGTAGAGGGTCATCGGGTGATTGCCATGGGGGATATGATGGAAAGGCTGAGGGTGCGTAAGCTTGCGGGTTAGACGCGTATAGATATGCCTGTTGGTGCGCCCACTCTAATTGATTTCCCATTCCCCTCTGATCATATCGGATGTTGGACAGCATATTATATTGATCTAGCTGGGTATGCCTAATGTCCCCTAATTGCCGAGATAAAGCAGTGTACTGATCTTCTGATCTCGTTCCCCAGTTTTGATATGAATTACGTACATCTAAACTCAATGCGTTAAACGATTTTTGGAGCATATCGAAATCAGAAGTACCTGTATGAGACGAGCTAGCCTGATCTGTCTCTCGTCGTCTCCTCCTGGCTTCTCTCTCGGGTTCGTCATCCTCTTCCATCGGTTCTTGAGGCGCAACTTCCTGTGGCCTTAAACTAATCACCCCAATCCCTCACCCGTATAGCTTTAGCTGTCCTATACACATCCAATCCTAAGGTACGAACCTGTTGATTTATCGGTTGGATTGGAGGTGCGAAGTCGTTCGGGTTGATATCGAACCAGGATGCCAAACATGTGATATAGTGACCCCCCGATATGTCACTGTCTCCTCGAGCACCCTTACCTACATTGGCCAAAAAGTAGGCCACTCCATAGGGTATACTAATATTAGTTTCCCTATCTCTAATAACATCCAAATACCAAAGGTCGACATAATTAATCCTATCTGTAGTAAGGAATGCCCTTTGGTTAATCGTGTTCGCTATAAATTTATGAATTAATCGATAGCGAATATCTTGGATCTTAAGGTATGATTCTCGGCCTGCTGTATATGAATTTCTTCCTGAAAAAGATCGCCAGACGCTGACAGAATCATAATCTCCTGAATACCTAGCTCCTGTAAATATAAATTCCCAAAAACCTGGAGCAATCATATCATCACCCTCATAAATCCCTAAGGCCATAGTTAAGTCGCCTAGGGACATTACTCTATCAACCCCACCCAGTCGGAATTGTAGGAAACTAGTATCTTGGACACTTGCGGGGCTTTTATCTATCCTAACAGTAGAGTAAAATTCTAAACACAAATCCCTATATACAGGAGCAGTCAAACCAAACAATCTCTCCCAGTCATTAAAATACCTAATTACCCCAAATTCATCCGTGTAGCTTTGGGTTAAAATATTCCTTATCTGTGTATCTAAATTAACTGGGTGACCTAAGGGAGTCCAATCAACAACGCAAACTTGATTGATTGTTCGATTTACCAGAGTAAGTAAATCCTTAACTTTTTGTACCCTTTGGCTTATTTCAATAGGGAAATGTAGAATCGGGTGTAGTTGCAACATTTGTTGTTCCATTTCGGGCGTAACTTCCTCTTGTTGGTTAACTGCCCTCATTCTAATTGGTCCCTGCATAACATTTTAAAAACAAGGAAATCATCCCAATAGGATGTGTAAATGTTAGCAAAGATTTTAACTTCAACAAACAACTTGTTTTCAACACCACCTTAATCAATTTAATTCAACAAACTTGGGATATTTAGTTCTATTATCCAAAACAAAGCAAAAACAAACCAAAAATCACAAATCAAAAATCAAGTTTCATATAAAAAGTCTAATTCACAAGTGAAAACACGCAATTTTTCTAAGCATATCTACTTCAATTCAATCACATTGCGCATATCTCAGCTTCTAAATCATCCTTAACATCATTCAAACGCATACTTGATTCATGAAAGTATCAAAAGTTAACAATTTTAGGCTAAAATTAAAAATCACACAATCAAGCAATCAAAATCATGTTCACAAGTTCTATATACTAACAAAATACTCAAAAACAACTAATTATAACCAAATTAACACACCTCAGTTTCAATTTCTCAATTTTCCCCAATTTTGTATAAACCCTAATTTTCAATCACCAATTAAACATCAATTTCTTATGCTAATCGGGTTTATTACCTTACTAACAACATAGATATAGCAGTAATCAAACAAAAATCAACAAAACATGCATATAATTCGTATTAATGCTATAAAGAAAAATTTTGAAAAACTTGAAGAACACTAATTAAAATGGGTTAAAAATCCTTACCACTCTTGGCATGATGAAAGATTGAAGAATTAGAGGAGATTGAGAGTGTTAATTTAATGATTTGGTGCGATTTTGGGGTTTTTGGGGTTGAGCTCTCGTCACAGAAAAAAAAATGGGGGAGGGATAGAGTGTGCAAACCAGTCCCCTGCCCTTTTCTGATATGGCCAGATTTTTGGCCTTACACGAATCGTGTAGGGCTACACGAATCGTGTAAGGCTTAATTTCAGCTGTATTTTTTTTTTTTTTATATAACTTATAATTAATTAAATTTAAAATCTCTTTTATAGATTTATATTTGTAACGGAAATTCGGTTTTTACACCTGTTCTTTATCCATTTATAAATCTTAAAAATAAATTTATAAAATTCAATTCATTAATAGTTAAAGTTTTTATAGTTTTTCTGAAAACAAATTCAAAAATAAAAACACTCTATTTTTGTGTTAAAAATATTAACATTTTTAATTTTAGAACAAGTTCATAAAAAATTAAAATTACATAATGTAAAATACACTCTATTTTTATTTAACTTAAAATCAATTGAATTCAAAATATCTTTTATAAATTTATATTTGTAACGGAAATTCGGTTTTTACACCTGATCTTAATCCGTTTATAAATTTTTAATTTCAATTTATAAAATTCAATTAATTAAAAGTTTAAAGTTTTTATAATTTTATCGAAAATAAATAAAATAAAAACAAGTACATGAAAAATAAAAATTAAATAAATAAAAATTCACTCTATTTTTGTTATATACCCTTAAATCGACTAATTTTCAAACTTAAAACTTTGTTTCCTATCGTCTAGGTAGAGATTAATTTCGGTTGTCAAACCTATCATTATCCACGACAAAGATTTACAAGTTATATATTTTTACGGTTATTGATAAAAGAGTATATTTTTGCAATCTACTATAGACTTTTAGAATTTAACAAATATTCTGTACAATTTTTGAAAAATAAAAAATTCAGTTGTGACACCTAACATTTTCATTTTCAAAGAAACAAGTTAAACTCAAGGCGTTTCACCTCAATTTAGTAGAAAGAATTTTTTTTTTTTTTTTATTTTGTTTTTCGTGGTTTACTATTTAAATGATATCTTAAAAATTTAACAATTAATTGCGTGCAATTTTGAACAACAATAATTCAGTTTTAACACTTTAACATTATCGTTTTCAATAAAAACAGGTTAAATTCAAGTTTAATCAATTTTAAATAGTAGACCTTTTTATAAAACTCACTGCAAACAAATATGAACCAAAATACACACAAAAAAAAAATAAAAATAAAAAATAAAAAAAAAATAAAATATGCACATACATACAATCGACGAGAAAAAGAATTAGATAGTGAACCCACGTTGACTCGCTTCGTAGTCGAGTCGCGAAATTTTGCTTCCCATTGCCTCGTAGGCGTAACCTCGTGGGTTTAAGAGGTTTTCTTCTAAACATTTGAAAGGCCCTTCTCGGCATAAAGTTACGTACTCGAAATTAGAGTCCGTTTGGTTCTTTGGGCAATCTCCTGAGTGAGCTGGTTTTCCACATTTTTCACATTTACCCAATTGACGTGCCCGACGCCTTTTAGCGCATTTTGATTTGCCTTTTCCATAATTTTTCTCATTATAATCTTGTCTTTCTCCTTTTCTCGTCGCATCGCATCTTTTCTTAATATCTAACACCACATCTCTTGGTAAAATCTTATCGCATATTAAAATGAAGTGGTTGTAGATATATTGACCTCGCATCTTAAAAATAAACAATAAAAACAAACCAAAAGAAATTAAAAAGGTAGAATGGAGGGAGAAGACTAGTTCTTTAGGGTCTGCTAGGGAAAGACCAATCTAACCCCACTCTTAAAGATAAGAATAAAAATCGAGAATGGAGTTTAAAACCTTAGAGTTACCCTGAATTTATTTGTCCTTAGGGTAGAAGGTGGTTTCGTCTCTTTCCGTAGTATTGATTTCTTCAAAGTATAACTTGAGTCTGTGTCCGTTCACTTTGAAAGTTCCGCCGTCTTTACCATACAACTCTGCATATCCAGATGGAAAAACCTGTTTTATTATATATGGCCCATTCCATCGGGATCTAAGTTTACCAGGTGAAAACTTGAAACGTGATTGGAATACCAATACTTTATCCCCTTGCTCAAATTCTTTCTTTTTTAATCGTGCATCGTGCCATACTTTAGTTTTTTCTTTATATGTTTTAGAATTTTCGTAGGCTTGTAATCTTAATTCATCTAGTTCGTTAAGTTGTGATAACCTATTTTCTCCGGCTTGTACAAGGTCGTTATTACATTCTCTCATAGCCCAGTACGCCTTGTGTTCAACTTCAACAGGTAGATGACACGCTTTACCGTATACAAGTCTAAATGGCGTGGTACCTATTGGTGTTTTATACGCAGTCCTAAAAGCCCACAACGCGTCATCTAACTTGCGTTGCCAGATTTTTGGGTTGTTATTAACCGTCTTCTCAAGTATGCGTTTTAAGGCACGATTCGTGTTCTCCACTTGACCACTTGTTTGCGGGTGGTACGGAGTAGAGAAACGATGAGTTACACCATACTTCTTCAACACCTTTTCAAGAAGGTTGTTGGTAAAATGTGTTCCTCGGTCGGATATGAGTGCTTTTGGGATTCCAAAGCGTGAGAAGAGATTTTTCAAGAAGTTTACCACCACCCTAGCATCATTTGTAGGCAAAGCTTTTGCTTCAGCCCACTTGGATACATAGTCGACAGCTACTAGTATGTACTTGCACTTATGTGAACTTGGAAAGGGTCCCATGAAATCGATTCCCCAAATGTCAAAGATTTCACAAACTTGGATGCCGGTTTGAGGCATCTCATCCTTTTTCGTGATGTTACCCGTTCGTTGGCATGCGTTACAAGTCCGAACGAAATCATGGGCATCTTTAAAGATCGTGGACCAATAAAAGCCTGATTCAAGGATTTTTCTTGCAGTGTGGTTTGGTCCGAAATGACCGCCGGTTGGCCCTTGATGGCAATGCTCAAGAATTTGTTGAGCTTCTTGTCCGTACACACAACGGCGAATTATTTGATCCGCACCAACACGAAATAGGTCTGGGTATTCCCAGAAATAAGATTTTAAATCCGCAAAAAATTTCTTCTTTTGCTGATAAGTAAGTCCTTTTTGTAGTATGCCTGAAGCAAGATAGTTTGCAAAATGGGCAAACCATGGGATTTCAGATTCTTTTTCAACCCTCATTAGAGATTCGTCAGGAAATGTGTCCTTGATGATTGTGTCATCAAGTTTATCTAATTCGGGGTTTTCAAGTCGGGATAAATGATCGGCAGCTAGATTCTCAGCTCCTTTCTTGTCACGTATCTCAATGTCAAATTCTTGAAGTAAAAGAACCCAACGTATGAGACGATGTTTTGCATCTAGTTTCGAGAATAAATACCTAAGTGCCAAATGGTCCGTGTAAACAATGGTCTTGGACAACACCAAATATGACCGAAATTTATCAAATGCATAAACAACCGCTAGGAGTTCTTTTTCCGTGGTGGTATAATTAATTTGGGCTCCCGTTAGAGTTTTACTTGCATAATAAATCGGAAGAAAATGATTATCGGGACGTTGTCCTAAAACAGCACCTAAAGCATAGTCGCTTGCGTCGCACATTAGCTCAAATGGCATACTCCAATCTGGAGATACCATAATGGGAGCTTGTGTGAGTTTTGACTTAAGAATCGAGAATGCATTCTCGCAATTAGTGTCAAAGTCAAATGGAGCATCCTTTTCAAGAAGCTTCGTCAATGGGCGGGCGATTTTAGAAAAATCTTTGATAAATTGCCTATAGAATCCTGCGTGACCAATAAAGCTTCTAATTGCTTTAACATTTGATGGTTTAGGTAGCTTAGAGATAACTTCAATTTTAGCTTTATCTACCTCTATTCCCGCACGAGATATTTTGTGACCAAGTACAATGCCCTCCTTCACCATGAAGTGGCATTTTTCCCAATTTAGGACCAAGTTTGCTTTCTCACATCGGATAAGCATACGTTCTAGATTGAAAAGACACGATTCAAAGGAGTCTCCAAACACGGAAAAGTCATCCATGAAGACTTCCATACAATCCTCTACCATATCATCAAAGATTGCCATCATGCACCTTTGAAAGGTTCCGGGTGCATTGCATAAACCAAACGGCATGCGGCGATAGGCAAAGGTACCGAAAGGACAAGTGAATGTGGTCTTTTCTTGGTCGTTGGGATCAATTGGAATTTGGAAGTAACCGGAGAAACCATCTAAAAAGCAATAATATTCTTTTCCCGCTAATCGTTCAAGCATTTGATCAATAAAAGGTAAAGGGAAATGATCCTTTCTAGTGGCATCATTTAGACGTCTGTAATCAATACAGACTCTCCAGCCGGTAACTGTTCTAGTTGGGACGAGTTCGTCCTTTTCATTTAATATAACGGTTGTACCCCCCTTTTTGGGTACTACTTGTACTGGACTAACCCATGGACTATCGGAGATGGGGTAGATTAACCCGGCGTCAAGAAGCTTGACGACCTCCTTTTTAACAACCTCTTTCATGTTGGGATTTAGCCTGCATTGTCTTTGCACTACGGGTTTGTAGTCATTCTCAAGGAGGATTTTATGTGTACAATAAGACGGGTTTATTCCCGGAATGTCGGTTGTTTTCCAGGCTATAGCCTTTTTATGGGTTTTTAATACAGAAATTAGCTTATCCTTCTCATTATCTGAAAGATGTGAAGCAATAATTACTGGTAATTTAGATGTACCTTCGAGATAGGCATACTCCAAGTGTTTGGGTAGCTCTTTAAGCTCTAGTATGGGTGGTTCTTCTAAGGAATTTTTTATACGAAATCTATCTTCATTTTTGATTTCCTCAAACGATTCCTCTTCCATGGGAATTTCTTCTATTATGGTCTCGTCATCCGTGACCACCTTCATCAACTCATCAAAATCTTTATCAATATTGAAGTATTCATTCTCACTTACCGGGGTTAACCCCGGGATATCAATTTCAAGTAGCTTCTTCAATTCATTCTCGACACAAAGATCTATAACATCAATTTGAAAACAAGAGTCATCGGTAGAAGTGGGTCTTTTCATGGCTTTGTCAATGTGACAAATTATTCTCTCGTTTCCCACACCTAGACTTAATTGTTCTTTTTGGACATTGATGATAGCATCTGCAGTATTTAGGAAAGGACGTCCTAAAATGATAGGAACTTTTGTGTCCTCTTGCATTTCTAGAATAACAAAGTCGACGGGAAAGATGAGTGAGCCAACTTTTACAAGTATATCCTCGGCTATACCTATTGGAGTATCAAATGATTGGTTTGCTAATCGAATACCCATTCGGGTTGGTTTTAAGTCTCCTAAGTCAAGTTTTAAATATAACGAGTAAGGCATTAAGTTAACACTTGCACCTAGGTCGGCTAGTGCATCGTACACTACCGAATCACCCATCATACATGGTATGATAAAACTACCAGGGTCTCCTAATTTTGGAGGTACATTTTGTTTCTTTAAGATGGCCGAACATTCCTCATGGAGGAATGTGGCAGAAACGTCGTGGTATTTACCCTTCGAGGATATGAGATCCTTTAAAAACTTCCCGTAATTGGGCATATCCCTAAGAACCTCCGCGAGTGGCATGTTAATGCTAATTTGCTTAATCATGTCCGCAAATTTCTCATACCGCCTTGCGAGTCTGTCTTTCTTTAATGCTTTCGGGTAAGGAATAGGTTCCTTATGCACCTTTACTGGTGGTTCTTCGCTTTTCTTTGGCATGACCTCAGGTGGATCATCTTTCTCTTGTTCTTTGTTATCTTGCTCATTTTCATCAACCGGTATTTGTAAAATAGAAGGAGATAAAGGAACTTCCGGGGATTTTGTAGTCTCCTGTTTAGTAGTTAAACCACTTCTAGTAGTTATAGCATTTACATGCTCGTTCCTTGTTTGAGGGTTGTTGGGATTTACTTGAGTATTTGAGGGGAGAGTACCTGGTGGTCTCTCTGATAGTAACTGTGAGATCCTTCCAACATCTCTTTCTAAGTTTTGTATTGTAGCTTGTTGATTTCGGATTTGCTGAGTTTGGAGCTCTGCATTTTGCTCGTGCTTAACCATAAAATCTCTTAAGAGATCTTCTAAACCAGATTTCCTCTCAGGTTGAGGTTGCATAATTGCTAATGGTTGTGGTTGATTGAATGCTAGTAGTTGTGGTTGATTGAATGCTAGTGGTTGTGTGTGTTGGAAATTATTTTGATAATTTCGTTGAGGTTGATTTCGGTTATTATAACCTGGTGGCGGAATTCTTTGATTTTGATTTGGGAAATTCCGGTTATTTTGGTAACCTGGATTTCCTCCTTGATAGTTATTATTATTTGATCCTGAAGGTCCTCCTACTTGATAGCTGTTTATAGGAGGATATTTTCGGTTGTTTGCTTCTATAGCTGGAAAATCACTGAAGTTCATTTCACCTTTTCGTAAGTATCCTAAGAAATTTGCTTGTTCTTCCATTGTACTTTGATCACAATCTCTAGTAAGATGGGGACCTTGGCACAGTTCACATCCTACTCTGATAGCATGCATTTCCTTGGTTACTTTCTCGATTTGCCTTGCTTGATTTGCTATTTGAACTTTTAAAGAAGTAATTTCATCATTGCTTTCAATACTAGCAACATTTGATGATCTAGAAAATTCTATTTCTTGATGCCAATTATGAGAATGGGAAGCTAAATCAGCAATGATTGTGTGAGCGTCTTCAGGTGTTTTCTTCATGATCGAACCTCCGGCTGCAACATCTATATCTTTTCTAGTTGTCACATTGACTCCTTTATAGAATATTTGGACCTTTTGGAATGTATTCAACCCGTGTTGAGGACATATTCGAAGCATTTTATTGAATCGGGTCCAAGCTTCATAAAGAGTTTCATTAGGCTTTTGTTTAAAGTGATTTATGTCACTTTGTAATTTTGCTGCTTTTGAAGCAGGAAAGAATTCTGACAAAAATTTATCCATCATATCATTCCAGTTTTCAATATAACCTTCTGGTAATGAGTCTAGCCAATCTCTTGCATCATCTTTTAAGGACCATGGAAAGATTTTTAAACATGCAACTTCATCGGTGACATCTTTGATTTTGAAAAGCTTGCAAATGCTTACAAACTTACGAAGATGCTCGTTAGCATCCTCATTTGGGGCTCCACCGAATTAACATGTATTAGTTACCATGTGTAAAAATTGACCTTTTATTTCAAAGCCATCACTCATCGTGGGTTGGATGATTGCGTGGCCTTGACCTTTTCTTGTGGCCTTCATTAATGCTTCCATCGTTTGATTTGTATCAGCCATTTCTTCTTCTTCTTTAATAATCGGCTCTATGATTGGTTGAATTATTGGTTCAGAGTCGGATTCTAAGAAAAGTGACTCTAAATTTTTAGCAAGAGATTCTACTTCTTGAGCTCTTAAGCGTTCGTGGAATTTTCTTTCGGGTTCAGGATGTGAGGGAGTTAATTCAGCGTTGGAGGAACGTAAGTTCATACATTAATTTCTATTATGAGATCACTTCACTAAAGGTTTATCTAGGGTTACCTATTTGTTTCTCCTTTTTTAGTGTTTTTCGGTGTTTTAAAATTACTAGTACTTCCTATTTCTTTTTGTTGTTTTTGTCCTTTATTAATTCTTTGAGATTCCGGATTAAGTTTAATGAGTTTAAGATTGAACGGATCATACAATTTGGGAAATTGTACAAAGAACTAAAGGATTTATTCAAAAACTTTGAACTTTCTTGGAAATAAATTTCCTCGAGAGGATCGAATAACATAAAAACAATGATAAAAACCTTTAAACAAACAGATTATCCTTCTGATTTTTGCCCACGTTTCGAATAGCCAAAAGATGCAGCAGAGGGGCAGGATCCTTCAAAGACCAATAAAATTGGTGATCCAACAACCCGGTCCACGTACAAATCCAACTATTACTACGAACCAGAAAAATTATCTATTTATTTACTGCCAACTCCCCGGCAGCGGCGCCAAAAAGTTGATGTGCTGAATCGTAACCTTTATTTATGAACGGATTTGAGTTATTTTGTTACACGAATTGATTTATTGTATATGTGGTATTTTATAGATTTTAGGTTGATTTCACACATATATATATGCAACTAGTCCTATCCGTGTAGTTTAGTTTGTTGGTAAATCCGATTCGTTCTACAGGGAGATGGAGTGTTTAATGGTTTTTTTAATAGTCTTTGATGTCAAACTTAATTAAAGGAGGTTTTGGATTAGGCATTTATAGTAACAGTAAAAGAAAATAACTTAAACTAAATTACTAAATGAAATTACAAGATTACAAAAATTAACTTAAAAAGGGAATCTAATTGAAATTATACTAATTATGACGCGACAATTATATTACTAGATGGTAATTAGTAAAATAGTAATTTTTAATAAAACTATATGTTTAGAATTTTGTTTTAAGTAATTATTATATAAACTTATTTAAATTAACTAAATGATATTTTTAATAAAACTAATACAAATTAAAAGGAAATTAATTAATTTACTAATTATAAACTAGTTACAATTTATAAACTTATAATAATTAATACTAATTTTAAGATTAAAACATTTATTAAGGTATTTTATAATAAGTAAAACTAATTAACTTAATTAAAATAACTAATAACCTAAATATATATAATTAAATAATTAAAACCCTAAATTTAACCCTAGCTGTACTGTAGCCGCGTCAGAACCTTACACGATTCGTGTGATGATACACGATTCGTGTATGTGTAAAAGTATGTGACAGATTACTGTTACGAAAAATAAATGTTTTTATGTATTTTTCTAATATTTTAAAATGGTAAATCGTAAATAATAATAATAATACTTTTATAAGAAACATAAATAAGATAAATGGGAGTGTTTACTTAATTGTGTCACCCCTAGGTCCATGGATTGTTTTAAGTTTTACGCCCTATTAAAATGTTTTAGTATCAAACTTTACATTTTTCTCTCGAATAAATATAAGGTTACAACTTAACTAAATAAAATCTAATTTTCATTGGATTCTTTTTAGAAAGCTACTATTCCCTAAGTATTTAAATTGAGACCTAGCCTAGTTTTGACATTCGCCAATACCCAAATTATAACGGTTTCCCTTTTTATAATTTCACCTTCATATAATTTATTGATATCACCCAAACCACCGAAGTTTATTTCTAAATTGGTGTCAATAACTTATCCATAAATTCGTCTAGATCATTTTTAATGTTGAAGCTTAATTTAGGTAAATAAATATAACTTTCGTTATTTAAATTTACTAAATTAAGCGGCAAGGGTTAAATACCTAATTACATAAAAATGGTTCTTTTAACTAGGCTCAATATTAAAAATACTAAAGTTACATTTTAACTTTACTAATGGTAACAATCCATTTCACTAGGGGCTCTACATTTAAGCAAACACTAGGGAAATTTAGCTATCCATTACACTAAGGTAGACATAAAAATATAGATATGCAAACATAATAACAACGCTAATTTTAACAGAGTAAACTTACTAAAATATCTTCACTTGCATTAACTTCAAATGGTAGAAAAATTACAATAATAACACCCCTTTCACGCGTACAATAACACCCTTTATCACGAACAATACACCCTTAATATTACAACTATTTTTAACCTTGAACTAATAGAGTAATAAAAATTACAGAATAATAACTTGCGTATAATAATTGTATGAAAATATGTGTGTAATATTGTCCCCTCCTGTTGTCTCTGCATACTCCGTATTTAACATTGAGGATTAGTAGTAGGTGAACTCAACTGGCTTGATGGCTGTAGCACTAGAGAAAAAGAAGTAATTTTTAACTCCAAAAGCAGCCGCCCCTTATCTGATGAATGATTAAATTCGGCCTAACATTACACGATTCGTGTATCACTACACGATTCGTGTGAGAACAAATATTCTACACGTTTCGTGTAGACCTACACGATTCGTGTAAGATCAAATAACAGTTTTCTTCATTTTTCTTCTTCAGTTGTTCTTTGTTGATCCCGTGTTGACGTGTACAGATTTGGCACTTCTCATTTGAACTCTTTTCTTCTTTCATCTTGTACTTTCATTCGGATAAACGTTTCTTGATATAAATCTAGTTAAAACTATCGTTTTATCGTCATTTCTTCTAACTTCACTCTTTTGTCGTTTTTCTCGTGAAATGCGAATTGAATGTCTTTGTAGATGATAAAAACCTATGAAATATAAGTGATATTGCGTTGAATAATATGTATGTTTAGAGCAATATCAGGAGGCTTTAGAGGCTAGAAACATTTATCCTTGAGGCGAAGGGGGTGAAGGTAATGGTGGGGGTGGAAGGCGGGACTTCCACTACAAAAATTTCAAGGATACTCAACCTCCGATGTTTAATGGGGTGAGGGATCCATTGAAAAGCACTTGTTGGATTTCCGATATCGAGGGAGCGTTTCGTACCGCGGAATGTCCTCCCGAGAAGAAGACGAGGTATGGGTCTAGCATGTTACGCGAAGAGGGCAAGTTGTGGTGGGATGATAAAATCAAATTATATGGCGAAGAGCAATGCATGAGCTTGACATGGGAGGAGTTTAAGAAGGAATTTTTCCAAGAATACCGAACTTCTTCCGATCTTGATAGAATCTGGGACGAGTTGCACAATTTGCAACAAGGTTCAATGGACTTGGTTACTCTCAAGTCTACCTTCTTGGCAAAGACTCGTTTTTGCCCGGAATATGTTGGTGATGATCACAAGCTAATGAAGGATTTTTACCGTACTTTGAATGATGAGTTCAAGGGTAAGATTAGTCGGGGTATGGCTAAGTCATTTGAAGAGTTATTTGAATTGGCTCGGGGTTTTGAGCAAGTGGTTCCAAGGAAAAGTGATTTCTCTTTTTCTAAGAGAAAGTTTGAAGGTTCTAGTCATTCTAACGTTTCGAACAAGAAAAACAAGAAGGGTTCCGAAAGTACGAATAGTGTGAAGAAGGGTGGTTTTGGGAACTTTGTCCCTACTTGCTACAATTGTGGGGTACGTGGACATATGGTTCGAGATTGTCCGAAGCCAACTTCAACAAACAAGCTCACTTGTTTTAATTGCAACAAAGAAGGACACCGAAAGTCGGAGTGTCCTGATTTATGAAATGATAATGCTAAGCGTTTAGAGAAAGCGGCAGGTACGGCTAGGGGTCGCAACTATTTGATGACGAATGATGAAGCCAAGCAATCCAACTAGGTGGTCTCAGGTACTTTTATGGTTAACTCCAATCCGGCAAGGATTCTATTTGATAGCGGTGCAAATTTGTCATTTGTATCTCCTAAATTTGTGCCTAAACTTAATAGACCGTTAGCTAAGTTAAGTCATCCGGTAGAAGTCGAAATAGCGGACGGCAAGACGGTGCTAGTGTTCGATGTGTGTAAAAATTGTGATGTTGTGTTTGGTGCCGAAAACTTTAAGATAGATCTCATTCCGATGACCTTGGGCGATTTTGATATTGTTGTGGGTATAGATTGGCTAGATCGTAATAGAGCCGATATTGCATGCCATGAAAAATTTATTCGTGTGAAGACCCCAAGTGGGGGAGAGTTAATTATTCACGGTGATAAGCGTAGAAGACTTGTGCCGATATGCACTTTTGCACGGGCACGTCGTCTCCTTGATAGTGGTGGCATGGCTTTTCTTGCCCATGTTGTTGATACTCGTGATGAGCCACCACCCATTCGTGAAATTCCGGTGGTTAGTGAATTCGAAGACGTTTTTCCGGATGAGTTACCGGGTGTTCCGGCGGAAAGACAAGTTGAATTTCGCATTGAGTTGGTTCCGGGAGCTACTCCCATTGCTAAAACCCCTTATCGTTTAGCGCCGACGGAAATGCAAGAGTTGTTAAATCGAACCCAAGAGTTGCTTGAGAAGGGTTTTATTCGACCGAGTCCTTCGCCATGGGGCGCTCTGGTTTTATTCGTGAAAAAGAAGGATGGAAGTATGCGGATGTGCATCAATTATCGGGAGTTAAATAAAGTGACGATCAAGAATCGTTATCCATTACCTCGGATTGACGATTTGTTTGACCAACTCCAAGGTGCAACGTATTTCTCTAAAATCGACCTACGGTCCGGCTATCACCAAATGCGGGTCCGTGAGGAAGATATTGAGAAAACGGCTTTTCGAACGCATTATGGGCTTTTTGAAATTCGTAGTTATGCCTTTTGGTCTTACGAATGCACTGGCGGCATTCATGGATCTTATGAACCGAGTGTGCCAACCTATGTTGGACAAGTCGGTAATTGTGTTCATTGACGATATACTTGTTTATTCGAAGAGTATGAACGAACATGAACGTCATTTGCGTGAGGTGTTGAAGACTTTACGAAAGGAGAAGTTGTATGCTAAGTTCTCCAAATGTGAATTTTGGCTAAGGGAGGTTCAATTCCTTGGCCACATTGTGAACAAAGACGGTATTCAAGTAGACCCGAGGAAGATCGAGACGGTGAAGAGTTGGAGACAACCGACTACGCCTATGAAGGTCCGAAGTTTTCTCGGATTGGCCGGTTATTATCGTCGCTTTATCCAAGACTTTTCTAAGATCGCTTCTTCGTTGACGAAATTGACGAGGAAGAACGCGAGATTTACTTGGGAGAACGAGCAAGAAATTGCTTTTCAATTGCTAAAAGAGAAATTGTGTCAAGCTCCGGTGTTAGTGTTGCCAGAAGGAGTGGAAGACATGACGGTTTATTGTGATGCTTCGTTAAATGGGCTCGGGTGTGTTCTAATGCAAGGAGGTAAAGTCATCGCTTATGCCTCTCGACAACTAAAGGAACACGAAACGAGATATCCGACTCATGATCTTGAGTTGGCGGCGGTTGTGCATGCGTTGAAAATTTGGCGCCATTACTTGTATAGTGTCAAGAGTACGATTTATTCGGATCATAAGAGTTTGAAACACCTCTTCAATCAACGAGATTTGAATTATCGCCAACGTAGGTGGATGGATATGGTGAAAGATTATGATTGCGAAATACTTTATCATTCGGGCAAGGCGAATGTGGTCGCGGATGCGTTAAGTCGAAAGAGTCATCACCCGGCGTTACGATTGGGATTGTTACGTATGATTATTACTAACGATTTTCTTGAAAAACTTGGTGTGATTCAAATAGAGGCTTACGTTCACAACAAGCATGCGGAATGAATCGTGGGGCAATCGGAGTTCATTACTATGGGCTCGCGTGGTTTGTTGTCTTTTCAAGGAAGAGTGTGGGTGCCTAAGATGGGTGATTATCGACAAGTGCTACTTAATGAAGCACATAAGTCAAAGTATTCCATTCATCCTGGCGCGACGAAAATGTATCTAGATTTAAGGAAAGATTATTGGTGGCCGGGCATGAAACGTGATGTTGTAAAGTATGTTGAGCAATGCGTCACGTGTTTGCAAGTTAAGGCCGAGCACCAAAATCCGTATGGTAAGTTACAACCGTTAGAAATCCCGAAATGGAAATGGGAGCACATTACCATGGATTTCATCACAAAGTTACCTAAAACAGCGAGAACCCAATTTGATTCGATTTGGGTTATAGTTGATTGATTGATGAAAAGTGCTTTGTTTCTTCCCATTCGGGAAGCGATATCGTCGGAGACCTTGGCTAAGTTGTTCATCAAGGAAGTCATCTCTCGACATGGTGTTCCTATATCTATTATTTCGGATCGAGATACCCATTTTACATCTCGGTTTTGGGAAAAGTTTCACGAAGATATGGGTACACAATTGAAATTGAGCACGGCATATCATCCTCAAACGGACGGTCAAACCGAACGTACGAACCAAACTTTGGAGGATATGTTACGGGCGTGTATTATTGATTTTGGGGGTAGTTGGGACGAGCACTTACCTTTGGTGGAATTCTCGTACAATAATAGTTATCATACTCGTATCGCGATGCCACCTTACGAGATGCTTTATGGGCGGAGGTGCCGAACTCCAATTTGTTGGGGTGAAATTGGTCAAAGAGAAATCGGGAGTACCGATTAGGTTTTGGAGACGAATAACAAGATTGATATTATTCGGGATCATTTGAAGAAGGCTCAAGATAGACAAAAGTCGTATGCCGATAAACGTAGACGAACGATCGAATTTCAAGAAGGTGACATGGTGATGCTTAAGGTTCGCCATGGAAAGGTATTATTCGATTTCAAAAACGGGGAAAGTTAGCTCCTCGGTTTATTGGACCATTTAAGGTTTTAGCTCGTGTTGGTGAAGTCGCGTATCGTTTGGAATTACCAGAAGAGCTTGCGGGGATCCATAATACATTCCACGTTTCCCATCTCCGTAAGTGTCTTGCGGATGATTCATCTTGGGTACCATTAGACGAAATTTAGCTAAACAACAAGTTAGAATATATTGAGGAGCCGATTGCCATACTCGATGAGAAGGTCAAAAGGTTGAGAAATAAAGAAGTGAGGACTTTTAAAGTTCAATGGCGTCGGAGTAAAGGTTTCGAGTTTACATGGGAGCCCGAAGAATTTGTGTTAGTTTATCTTCCTTTTTGTCATGCAGCTTGGATCGCGAGGACGCGCTCCGATTCAAGTGGAGGAGAGTTGTAAGACCCAAATATTTGTTGTGTACATAAGCGTAAATAAGATGCTTGAAGTTGGGGTTTTGTTGTACATATTTAAAAGGGAGAAATAATCTGATCTGGGGGAGTGGCGCACCGCGTAGGCCTTTGGCGCGCCGCGCCAATGGTCTGTGACAGATTCCTTTCTCTTTTAATTAGATATTTTGAGGGCAAATTGGTAAATTCACTAAAGGGCCGACTTTAAGGCTCTAGATTCAGTTTGGTGAGCCTCATAACACCATTTTCACCTACTTCACCTCTTCCAAATTAATTTAGTGAGAGAAAGGGTTTTCTAGAGTGAGAGAACTCAAATCAAGGAAGAAGAAGCCGATTTCGGGTCTAAGTGCAAGCATTAAAGTTGTTCACCTACTTCCTAGCTACATTTTGAGTGTAGTGGTATGCTTTAATCTTAATTTCCTTGTTAATTTGATTAAGGGTTAGGGTTTGGGGTAAATGATGAACTTAAAACCCATTTGTGGGTGAATTGGGTGTTTTAGGTCAAATTGGGTCATGTAGACTCAAGGATAACTAACTAGGGTTTTCAAAGTGTTAGATTGATGTTTATGAACTTAAATTAGTTAGTAAATTGCTAGTACACATATATATATGTAAGTGGGTGTTGGGTGGGTTAGTGGATGACCCAAAATGGGTATGTTAACTTTAAAATAGTCAAATGGGTCATAATGGACCTAAGTTGGTTAATGTTGGTGAAAGATGCATAAACTTTGTATTGAAATGTGTTTTAAGCCTATCTTGGCTAATTTTAGGGTTTTGGTGTAAGTTAATCCAAAATTAGGGTTAAGGGTGCAAATGGGTTGAAATTGCACCTTGGGTCAAAATGGCGCTAGAATGAAGTTAGTGGTTGACCATTTTGAATGAATGATTGATATGTGCATTATGTAATAGGTGCGTTACATTGAAGTTGAAAGCTCGGTTATCTCTCACCAAGACTTTGAGGTGAGTGAAATAATTATATATGTATGTATATAGTTTATTTGCTTGTGGGGTATGGGTTGAAGTCCGATGTTGACGGTACCATACTCTAGAGTATATTGTGTTGTTGATGAGAGTTTAAAGTTCGTTGTTGACGATACCTCACGTATGGAATTGAAGTTCGATGTTGACGATGCCATACGACTATTGTAGTGACGTTGATGAGGGTTTAAAGTTCGTTGTTGACGATACCTCATATGTGGGTTTAAATTTCGGTGTTGACGATACCACATTAATGTAGACGAATGGGATTTAAGTTCGATGTTGACGATACCATTCGTTGGGCTAGCCTTGAGATCTTGAGTACTATGGATGTTATGAACATCATCGTTATATTTGTGTTGTAGCATATTGAATGGTTGTGTTATATGCTATCGTTTTACTAGTTTTGTTATCGGGGTCCTTAGCGTTATGCATGTGAAAGGTATGCCAATTATGTAGCTAGTATGTATGCAGATTTGGTGTAAGTGTTTGCAAGTAAGTAAGTTGTATATGTACATATATAATTATTGCATTCACTAAGCTTTGCTTACCCTCTCGTTGTTTACCTTTTTATAGGTTCGGTTGTGGACAAGGGTAAGGGCATTATCTTGGATTAAAGATCTCATTGTGTTAGGGGACGCTTTTGGAGATTTTAGCTTTTGGAGTTTGACCGAGACTCGGGTAGTTTAATCCCAAACACCATGCTCGTAGTGTAGTTTGGTACTTAAACTTTTTGGTGGTCGAAACACATGTTTTGTATTAAACTCGTAACTTGGGTCAATGTGGGCCCCGCTTTGTAAAATCTCATTTTATGTTTGAATCGTGTTAGTTTTACATATTTGAAGATGTTGGTAAAAGCGTTTGGTCTAATTATGTCGGGAAGTGGCCGATCTTTTTCGCGTTTGAAACTTTTGGACAGACCCAAATGGCGCGCCGTGTGGTCCTATGTGGCGCGCCGCGCCACAGTGCTGTACATGAATTTTTTTATTTTATTTTGATATTTAACGCGGGTTGATCGTGGTTTGGTTTGGGGTTGTTACATTGACCTTCTCATCGAGTATGGCAATCGGCTCCTCAATATATTCTAACTTATTGTTTAGCTCAATCTCGTCTAACGGCACCCATGATGTATCATCTGCAAGACACTTACGGAGATGGGAAGCATGAAATGTATTATGGATCCCCGCAAGCTCTCCGGGTAATTCCAAACGATACGCAACTTCACCCACACGAGCTAAAATTTTAAAAGGACCAATAAACCGAGGAGCTAACTTTCCCCGTTTTCGAAACCGAATAATACCTTTCCATGGCGAAACCTTAAGCATCACCATGTCACCTTCTTGAAATTCGATCATTCGTCTACGCTTGTCGGCATACGACTTTTGTCTATCTTGCGCCTTTTTCAAATGATCCTGAATCATATCAATCTTGCTATTCGTCTCCAAAACCAAATCGGTACTCCCGATTTCTTTTTGACCAACTTCACCCCAACAAATCGGAGTTCGGTACCCCCGCCCATAAAGCATCTCGTAAGGTGGCATCCCGATACTAGTATGATAACTATTATTGTACGAGAATTCCACCAAAGGCAAGTGCTCATCCCAACTACCACCGAAATCAATAATACACGCCCGTAACATATCCTCCAAAGTTTGATTCGTACGTTCGGCTTGACCGTCCGTTTGAGGATGATACGCCGTGCTCAACTTCAATTGTGTGCCCATATCTTCATGAAACTTTTCCCAAAACCGAGATGTGAAACGGGTATCTCGATCCGAAATAATAGATATAGGAACCCCATGTCGAGCGACTACTTCCTTGATAAACAATTTAGCCAAGGCCTCCGACGATATCGCTTCCCGAATGGGAAGAAACAAGGCACTTTTCGTCAATCGATCAACTATTACCCAAATCGAGTCAAATTGGGTTCTCGCCGTCTTTGGTGTAACACCCCGTCAAAAATCCCTTTAACGGAATGTTAACTCTGGTCCCAGTGCTTGGCTTGACTTCTACGTAACAGCAATATTCTACAGTGGAAGCAATTAATACCTGAGAATAAAACACGCAAAACGGATCAACAACAATGTTGAGTGAATCTACAGGTTTTAGGTAAACAATACACTATGTTTAAGAAATACATTTTGAAAACGGTTATTAGTGGAAGACCACCAAGGTTCAATGTTAAAAGTTAGACAACTCTGTGTCCCATTTCAAAAGTTTGTTGACACTGCCATGTCAAGTTTCAATCATTTGTAGACAATACCATGTCAAGTTTCAAATATTCGTAGACAATACCATGTCAAGTTTTATCTCATTTGTTCGTAAACCACAGTTTTAAATAACGTTGTATAGTATCTGAAGAACAGTTATCAGAAATATAGTTTAGTTTCCTTGACCACGAGATTTTACAAGTACAACTCCAAGTTGAGAAACGTTTGCATAATCTATGAGCACCTGAATACTAGCAATGACCCAAGTATAGAATCCACTATACCTGCCTTTACCTCATAAAAATGTTATACACTTGTACGAATGTATTATGTTCAAAGTAAATGCACCACAGTTTTTATAGCGGGTGAGGTTGTCAACCTAACGGATCCGTCCATCTAAATTGTGCCTACACCGATGGTATTTAAAGTATTCAAGCTAGAGGCTTTGTGTACAAACTCAATATGAAGATATAGTACTCGTGTCAATACAAAAAGCATTTGATAATATAAGTATAACAGCATGTATTCTCATCCCTAAAAACATGTAAAAAGCGGGACTGTAGACTCACCTTTGAATAAAGCTCGGATTGAAAAGTGGACAATTTACTTGTACGATTTATAGCCGAGTAATGCAACCTAAGTATATGTATTTAGGTTGGTCAATAAATAAGTCTTAAACAAGTGTGGTTTCATAGTATAAGTTGTCTTATTGCTCGAATCGACGCGTTTCAAAGTAGAAGTCAACATACAGTCAACTAATTCATGCAAGTCAAACAAAGTCAACCGAAGTCAAACTGAAAGTCAAACTTGGTCAAAGTAGTCAACTAAAGTCAACATCAGTAGGTTCATGTCAAATGTTGGTCAATATATCAAACCTAAGTCAAACAACACGTTTTAGATCATAATTGATCAATTTCACAATTTCAGTTTATCGTTGTGCACAAAGTTCATGTACATGTAGCAAACTTAGCATATTATCTCATAGTACAAAATTCAAGTAAACATGGAAAACTCCAGATCATAAGTATACTCAAAATTGATTCTAAAAAGCCCGGCCAGGGTCTCATACGATAATTAAAAGTCAGGAATCAGAAGGGATACATTTATGGTTTGCCAAGTCAGTTTCTGACCGCGCACTGATTTCGTTTTGGCTATAACCGGAGCTAGGGATATGAAATTGATACAAGACCAGTGGCCATGGTTCAAGGACAAATAAAAACTAACACATATCAAAAGTTGAGAAATTTTTGTTTAGCCAATTTGTACAGTTTATTCATGCAATTTGAATGTTCAGTTTTCAGCTCAATTCAGAATTTACATAATGTGTGGCCCTATTGTGCCCAATGTATAAGGTTTCAGAGATTGACAATAACTAACCATATGTCACATATCATGTTAGGATTCATTTTCCAGAAGCATACATGCTAATTCAATAAACACAAACCACAGAGCATAAAACAGGGAGCAAGTTGCTGTTTCGATTCTAGTTTAGTTAGTCACATTCGTACGCAATTATCCGAAGATCTAGATACAATTTGACTATGATATCTACATGAAAAGTGAATTACTTTTTCTTTAAATTTTAAATACGCAAAGCTTTAATCTCAGAAGTTAATATATTTTATCATACAAGGCTGTTTTCATGCAAGTGCTGTATAAATCCACTTTTTCACTAAATCATGCATATCTTAAGTTATACATAAGCAAACAACATGATATCCTAGTGTAACCTGAGTGTTTTTAAATTACCTATCCAATGGTATTAATTTCACAATCCAATTCGTGGTCTATCAAACCCAGAATTTCTGATCAATCACAAAAACACAACGTTAATTTCAATTGGTCATAACTTGATCATCCGGAAACTAAATCAAGTGATTCCAAAGCCTAAAGTTAATAGTTTTTCGAAAGCTAATCATCTAAACATGTTATAAGATTAGATCAAAAGTCAACTATTATCAAATCCTAGAGAATAAAATTCGTTTTTCATGTAAACAACATCAATTGATCAAATTAAAGACACCAATCAACAATAACGCGTATACACTTGAGCAATTGACAACATAAACTATGAAACATCAATAAAATCTAATTTTTAATAATTTGGGTTTGATAGATTTTACCACTAATCAAGCAATTACTTGTATCTACGCGTAGAGGAGAACGAGAGGAACACGAATCCGCAAGTGATTTAACGATCAAGCAATTGTGTGATGTATAATTTGGGATTGAAGATGGTGATGATATGATGAAGATGGGGCTGAATGAGAGGAAAAAAAATGGAACATGTTCTCTTATTATTTAGAATTTAAGGAAATGTAGTTAGTTGCCTAAAAACTAAAAGTCAACAAACATGTGCCTAAACTAATCGTCAACATGCATTGGCTACTCATGGGACCAAGGATGATGAGGTATGAGGTCATGGCCATGTGGCCTCGGGCTCGGATCTCGGGCTCTTTTTGTGTAAAAGCTTGTTCGCGCGTGGTTCGTTTCGAGTGCCATTAACCGTACCGAATCTCCAGAACGTTAACTAGTCGTTGAAACAAAATCACCGTGTTTAATTCATTAAGTAAATAATAAATTAAATTTCTTTCATAAGTTCAATAATTATTAAGAATAATTATTCTATCGTTTTTCTGAGTTCCGTTAACTGAAAAGTTTTCTAGGCGATTAACTTTAATCGTATCGTTTCTAGTTTAATTCGTCAATCGAATTAAGTTCACTAATTAATATAACATATTAATTCAAGTAATCCACTAAGGATCAAGTACGCATTTAATTACTTTAAATACGAAAAAGTTTCATGTAGCCACTGTTAACTATTCTGGAAAAAAAAATTGGCGTATGAAAATTGTATGATTTAACTAACGATTGTCAAGTATTTAACGGAAGTTTTAACGAAAAAACTCGGGTTGTTACATTACCCACCTGTTATTGAAAATTTCGTCCCGAAATTTGGATGATGGCAGTTATTGATGAAAATAAAATATTTTCGTATCATTAGAAATCCACGTTTCAACGTGAGCTTGAATTCTATAACTAAGTTTGCAAATAAAGTTTATACTTGGCTTGAATAGTTTGTCTTTCCAGACGTAAGCCTTCATACATTCTTTTAATAAAAGAATTTGGTCATATACGAGTGTTTCGTCAAATAATATGATAAGATTAAATAATCTTTCGAGATCTCTATACGGATGGACTTCTAAGGTCCGTTCGGTTTCGTAATGAATACGAGTTAAGTGTATAGAATTTCTTATCATCAAGAATATGAATGAAATGATTCGGTTACGTGTAAAAATATGACTGAATATGTCACTAACGGATGTATTGAAGTAATAGTTGTCCGCCTTGACTTTTCGATGTAATCACTATTGAATCTCCTAAATTTAAGGGATTTGAATATAATCGTTTGAAATCTGTGAGATTTGGATCCGGTAATTAAGGAAATTAGAATCCTTTTCTTTTTGATTTAATACGATTATCTTAATTGGCTGACGCGTTGCTATAATAAAAAGTTTTGATATAAATTAATCATCTCTGCGTCCTTATTTTCTCAACCTCAATCTTCTTACATTCAAAATTCTATTTTCAAAAATTTTGTGAAGATGCTTCATCCGCTCTTGATTTTCGTTACTATTTTGACTGTGTATACAGTCATTCTTCTTTTTAGTCTACCACCAGAAGAATCTCTGTTCTTCTATAATGCTCTAGGGGTGACAGTATTTTTAATTCTACCACTCCTCTGTTTTTCAATACTTATTGATATAAATGGTTTATGATCTTCCATGTTTGTTGTCTTTTATATTCTGACCTATTTTTCGAAGACTCGTGTTTTTTTATCCAAGAAGATCTTCAACTTGTTCTTATATACATGGTCAAATAATACGGATCAATGGCTGGTGATAATGCAGAAACATTCGCTGTTCATCGTCATAGTATCCGTTTTCACCTTGTTTTCTCTTCTCGACTTTAAATCAAGCAAGTAATGGTCCAGAATTCGTAGGTATGGAGTTTTGAATGATCATAATATACAAAGTAGAAAGGAAAGGTAATAGCACAATTTGATTTGTCAAATTACCAGAATATCCGAAAAAGACCGAATCATCAAGAAATATATTTTCTTGATATGTTTAGAAGTTAAATAGAATGAAAGAGTTATGTAACATGGTTCATGATGATTGTAAGGTCTGTGAATAATCATCTTCCATTAGAAATTCAGCATGACTTCGGAGCAAGATTTTCTCTAAAGATGTCATCGGATCCAGAATTACCTGGATTCTTTGAATATAGGGTTTGGTCCTTGTATTTGTCCTTGATCTCCTTCATGGTTAGCTCAATCCATTTTTCAGTTCCAAATCTGAGCCTTTTTCAATACATTATTCTTTATCATCAAACTTTTGGCCATTAAGACCATCTATAGCTTTTGCTGCTTCGTCAGCATTCTCAAGGTTAACGAATCTGAATCGTTGGTTATCAATCCTAGATGGTTTCAAGAGATTTTATTTTTAGATGATTAAACGCTGATTGTAATCGTTAACGGATCTAATAGTTGACGAATAGGCGTTGTTGATTTCAAAAGTAATGAATGATAATTTCGATGATTTGATGTGATAATTCATCATAGAATACAAATGAATATAATTCATGAATGTAGTGATCTTTAGGAAGATAACACTTGCTAAAGCTTTACTTAGATTCCGATACGTCAAAATCAGAATATGTAGTAGTTGTTCTTTAGTGAACGGATACACATATCTTGTGAGTGTAATTAGTATAGTTACAAATTATTGAATCAGAATTTGAAGAATGTATAATGTAACATATTAATGTGAGATATAAATATTTCTCGGGTTTTACCTACCCGTTAAATATTTTTACAATTTACAGTTTGTACAGAAGAGTTTTTAATTACAATCTTTATGAAGATATATATTTGTATATATTCTTCAGATGTAATCATGGATTTAATGAGTTAATATAATATTAAACTCATTTGATTTACGGTTGAAGATAATCTCCAAAACCTTAGAGATTTCATAATTGTCGCGAAATATTTCGCTAATGAAGTTATGAATCAATACTTCATCGTTCATTATTTATTGATATACCTCGGTATATGATATTAATGCTCGTGAAGTTCTTGTGAAATTTACAAGGCACGAATAATGTTTTCTAGAAAGTTTCGAGTACATCGAAAATAGAAGTGAAAAATCAAACATGTATTTGAATAATATACTTAGTTTATTATGAAATGGAGTTTATTGTGTTGAAGTAGTGATTAATGATTGTTAAGTCATTAACGAAGGATGTACATCATAGCATATTAGTGATATGATTTAACCAAGTAGTACATACTAGTTAAGATTCACACGTAATAGTTTAGTACGAAAAGATTTATTATTGTTCCAAACCATATATATATAAAGTATACATATTTAATTTTTTTTTTTCAGGAAGAATGAGTCAATACATCTTGACTCACAATTACTAATATTCCTTGGTATCTATGGGGCGTATGATGTTGATATCCGAAGTACCGAGTGTGATGTTGAGGTGTGGGATGCGGATGTTGTTGTTGGTGAAGCTGATGCTGTTGGTGGTGATGTTGATGGTACTGGCGGTGCTGGTTTTGCTGCTGGTGCTGCTGATGCTCTTAGATTTCGCACCATATTCTCCAGAGCCACTATTCGAGCACGAAGCTCGTTGACTTCTTCTACTATTCCGGGATGATTGGTGGTTCGGACAAGTGGATGAATAAGATCTAGAATTCTGGATATTAGATATTCGTGGCGGGATATCCTGGAAATGAGGGTGAAAATGGTGTTCCGGATTGATTCGCCGGTAAGTGCTTCAGGTTCTTCACCAAGAGGTGAATTCGGTTGGTGGAAGGGATCGCCTTCTTCTCGCCTCCATTGATTAAGTCGACTACGAACCCACCTCCAATTCATCCAGAAAAGATGATGGCTAATAGGTTTGTTCATTTCGATTACGCTGTCCATGGAGCTCAAGGAATCAGATGAGAAATCCATATTATGTGTTTGGAATAGGGTTTGATATGAATTGAGTGTTGGATGCTATGTTTGTCTCCTTAAATACGTGTATATAGCAAAAAGATTTCCGTAATTTACGGAGGAAATTTAGGAAATATATCAGACAAAATCTAATATAATAAGTATGATAGCGACAGGATTCGCCTATATGTAATTGGTACAATAATTGCAGTAAGATGTCGGTGGATCAAAAATGATAAGCAGTGAGAAGTAGTGATCGGTCGCGACTAGTAGTGAGAGGCGGCGTTGAGTAGTAGTAACCAACGATAAATAGCAAGGAGTAGTGGTATAAGATGATGAGTATGTCCAGGCAATGTCTTTGTAGTGCCAAGTAGAAATCAGGGGCGACGGACAGTGTCGGGTAGTGACGAATTGTGACGTGATTACACGCTCCTTATAGGTTATAATAACAATTAAATCGTACAGTGTAAATTTCTACTCATATTTGAAATTAAACGGTTTATGTTCTAAACTGTATTTATCCAAGTAACCTACTTGACTCGCTCCCAATTCCTTATTTTGCGATGTCGGAACTTCTATATGAGTTACCGTAGTGTAATCCCGGTCATTACATTACGCTATCTCACATTTCCATTCGACATAACTGTGAAGACCCGTCCTAATCCATCCGTACGAAGTCCATATTGATTATAAACGATTCACAACAGTTGATTACATCGCGAGGTACTTAACCTCTATATGATACATTTTACAAACATTGCATTCGTTTTTGAAAAGACAATCTTTCATTACATCGAAAGTTGACGACGTGCATACCATTTTATAATATATCTAACTATAACTGACTTAATAATAATCTTGATGAAATCAACGACTCGAATGCAACGTCTTTTGAAATATGTCATGAATGACTCCAAGTAATATCTCTAAGATGAGCAAATGCACAGCGGAAGATTTCTTTCGTACCTGAGAATAAACATGCTTTCAAGTGTCAACCAAAAGGTTGGTGAGTTCATTAGTTTAACATAAATAATCATTTCATAAATTTAATAGACCACAAGATTTCATATTTCCATTTCTCATAAACATACGTCCCATGCATAGAGACAAAAATATTATTCATATGGATTGAACACCTGGTAACCGACATTCACAATATACATATAAGAATATCCCCATCATTCCGGGATCCTCCTTCGGACATGATATAAATTTCGAAGTACTAAAGCATCCGGTACTTTGGATGGGGCTTGTTGGGCCCGATAGATCTATCTTTAGAGTTCGCGTCAATTAGGGTGCCTGTTCCCAAATTCTTAGATTACCAGACTAAAAAGGGGCATATTCGGTTTAATAATCCAACCATAGAATGTAGTTTCGATCACTTGTGTCTATTTCGTAAAGCATTTATAAAAGCAGCGCATGTATTCTCAGTCCCAAAAATATATATTGTAAATGCATTTAAAAGGGGATTAATAAAACTCACCTAATGTATTTTGTAGTAAAATACATAGAACGACATTGAACAAATAAACAATGCAAGGTTGGCCTTGGATTCACGAACCTATATTAATTATATATATTAAAACATATACTCGTAATCAAACAATTTCATAGATTACAACTTTATATATTATATATTAAATTTGTATATATTTATACATTTGAAAAAAAAAATTATTTATATAGTTATATATATGTATAGATATATGTATATATATATATATATATATATATATATATATATATATATATATATATATATATATATATATATATATATATATATATTTTTTTTTTTTTTTTTTTAAAGTACCTAATTGGTTATTCATGAGTATTCATAAAAAAAAACGATTTGTTAATATGGTTAATACATACTTATATGTAGTATTACTTATAAGAATAGTTTTATACATAATATTTATTTTGAAAAATAATATTAATAATAGTAATAGAAATTGTATTTGTTTATAATGATAATAGTAATAATAACATTTAATAATTTTATCATTTAGGAAATGATACTAGTACTAATAATTTGTTTTATCCTCACAATAATAATAATAATAATACTAGGATGTAAAAGTAATAATAATAATATTATTTGTGATATTTATAACAATACTAATGATAATACTTCTTAATAATAATGCTAGTAATGATACTAATTTTTGTAATATCAATAATAATACTATCATTGTTATTATGAAAATAATCATAAATGGTAACTATTATTTTTATTAGTAAAAATAATCAGACTAGTAACTATAACACTAGTAACAATATTAATAACAATAGTCATAATAATAATAACAATAATAATAAAACAATAATAATAATATTAATAATAATAATAATACTTGTAATAATCTAATATCATTAATAATACTTTTAAAAATACTTATGATAATAATATTTTTTAGTACATCTAAATCTAAACATGATAATAATAATAGCAAGTGATAAATAATAACATTAATAGTTATAATACTAATTATAATAACAATAATAATATTAGTAAAAAAAAAACATTTGGTAATGAGGTATACCTTTAAATGAGTTTATAAAGAAAATATGCATCGAACGAGGCTCGAACCCGAGACCTCTCGCAAACCCGTAACACCCTTGACCATCTCTCTGCCTCATCATATCTGCTTTGAACCCCGTCCCATATTTTTTAAACTTAGTATTTCTGTTTCATCTTTTTCTTCTCCAACTCACAAAGAATGGATCGACCAGGTTACCACTTAATTACACAGAAATATTATTTATTTGTTTTGAGTTGTGATAATCATATGTAAACGATTTATAAATCGTGTTTTAAAATCAAAAGCCGTGTATTAACATAGATAGAACATAACTGCTGTTCATAAAAATAATATAAGAACCCAAACTTGATTTCAAAGATTTAGACGTTTTTAGCCAATATTTATAACATGAAAAATATTCTAAATCATTCATATAAACTGTATGAGTCATAAATTTAATCTGAAATACAAGAACGAACTCGAATTTCTTCATGAACGAACATGTTGACTTTTAGAATTTATGTTTGACTTTAAAATTTTGAATTCGTTTTGAGAAATTGGAGTTTGGAAACTTACAGGTAGTTTATTTAAATCATTCCAAACAACTTTGCATTACTAGATTTTAAAAATTGAATCGTATTTAAGGTATTGATTAAATGGAACAATAGCAGGGGACGAGACCTGGGCTTCGTTTGCTGTATATGTTTAATCGATGGATTGACTAGTTGTAATTGATAATTGATATTGGAGGTGAATATTTGGAAGATTAAATCAACAGCTCAACTGATATAAGAATTCCTATGGGTTGTCAGAATATCAATTATGTACAGCAAATTAAAAGAAAAGCTTAAAAGCAGATAGAGACTGCTAACAAAATTAGTAATCAATTGATAAAGACCTGTACGATTTAGGATAGAAACAAAACTTCAAAAAAAAGCTGATGGGAATGTTAACATAATACGAACTGATATATATATATATATATATGCAAGAGGATTAATCGTTTTTATATATTTATATAATGTGTTATCTGTATTTGTTTACCTCTTTTATTTATAATTCTATATTTATAAATTATAATTAATTATATTAATAATTATATGCATAATAGAAATACTCTTAATATAGTAATACAAATTTGTAATATAATAATAATAATAATATTACTAATGATTTTGTTGATATTTACAATAAAATGTAAGACAATAATGTTATTAACAACAATAATACTAATAATAATATTACCATACCAATTTATATATGTATTAACTTTCATATCTAACACTAATTTTAATGTTAGTAAAAATATTATTAATGGTACTATTAATATTATTAGTTATAATAAAACAAATTTTGTTAATGATAATAATAATATTATCAATAATAACAATATAACAATTTATATCTATCAAACCTCATATTGATATATTATATATTAAGTTAATACTATTAATAATACTGATACTAATATTAATAATGGAGATAATGTTTATCAACAACTATATGTTAACTTGTACATCTCAAATTCATATATACTCTGTATAATAATATTAATGATACAAATATTGATAAAATTAGTGAAATTAATGGTAATAATATTACTTATCAATTATATTACTTATTGAATCTTTAATATTATAATTTGCAGCATATATAATATTACCTATGTATAGAATTTGTTTATACATATATATTTACATATTTATTTACACACCAATGTTCGTGAATCATCGGGGATGGTCAAAGGGTAATTGATTACATGAATATAGATTTCAAAACTTTCGAGACTCAACATTACAGATTTTTGCTTATCGTGTCGGAACCATATAAAGATTAAAGTTTAAATTTGATCGGAAATTCCCGGGTCATCACAGTACCTACCCGTTAAAGAAATTTCGTCCCGAAATTTGAGTGAGGTCGTCATGGCTAACAATAAGAATGTTTTCCTGATGAATATGAGTTGATAAATAGAGTTTTATCACCATTGTAAAATATGGATAAAATAATTCGATTATTCGAAGAGTACGAATGAAGCTATCACCAAAGAGTGAAATAGAAAGTAAAGATTCATCTTAACTTTTGACAGAGTCAGATTTGAATTCCGGAATTCAAGGGATTTAAAGAAAATCTTCGAAATCTAAAAGATTTTATTCTTCGGCAAATAAGGAAATTAAGATCTCTATAATTAATGCGAAAATCTGCTTTGATTTCTTTGTCTGGTATTTTCACTATAAATGAACTTCTTCCGTTCCATTACTTTCACCATTCCTATACTTTCTTCCTCTATTCCTACTTCTAAAATATTGGGGAAATGCTCCATCCAGTTCTGATTCTTGATATTTTCCTATCTATGTATCTGTCATCCTTCTTTTCAATCTTCCACCAGAAAATTTGTTTACTTCTACTATTGCCTTGGAGGGATACTATTCTTAATTATACAGTGTCTTTATATTGCTAATCGTATTAATATCCACGGTTTGTAACTTCTGTGTTGTTATTGGTTTTTATATCTTCCCTTATATTTCAATGTCCCTGCTTCTGTCTCCTATAATTATTGTCATCCACAGTTAATGCGCTCTCTTATTTGCTGCGATATATACCCCCTTTCTATTTTGGAGCTTCATGCTTTGGTTTACTTTTCGTAAGTAACGGTCCAGAATTCATAGGTATGGAGTTTCGAATTATCATAATATACAAGGTAGAAAGGAAAGGTAGTAGCACGATTTGTTTTGTCAAATTACCTGAATCAATGAGAATAGAACTATCAAGAATATATTTTCTTGATATGTTCAGAAGTTAAGCAGAATGAAAGAGTTATGTAACATGGCACATGATGACGTTATAATCTGTGAATCATCACGTTCCATTAGAACTCAGCATGACTTACTGTAATATAATCACATTGATCAAGTGTCATTATATTATACTAACTCATACATCAGTTTCCAACATTACTTCAATAACATTCATATTTTAAGATCGAAAGTTTACAGAATATAGAAACTAACAGTTTCTATATGATGTAACACTGATAGCACGAAGAGATTAATGATTTCAGATACGAATAGTTATGAAAATATCTTCAGAAATATGGAGGATATTTGTAATGAAAGATACGATAATATCTTTGAATATTTAAGATCAGAGGATGATGGAAACTATTGTCCGCAAGGGTTTAGAGTAAGGAGCAAGATATTCACTAAAGACTTCAGCAGGCATTGAATCATTTGGATTCTTTGAAGTGAAACTTATTCTTTGTGATTTATCCACGGCTTCCTTCATAGTTTCGCATAATCTGCTTTTCGGTACTAAATTTTCTATTGAATGTTTCCAATATAATGATACACAGGAAGCACGAAGAGGTATATAATTTCGGACGAAAATATTTATGAAAATATCCTCAGAAATATCGAAGATATTGATGATGATATTTTGGAATTTCTAAGTTCGATGGTTGATGGTGAAAGATTTTCCGCAAGATTTTAACATGACTTCGGAGCAAGATATTCTCTAAAGATTTCAACGGATCCAGAATTACCTGAATCCTTTGAATATAGAGTTTGGTCTTCGTATTTGTCCTTGGTCTCCTTCATGGGTAGTTCAATCTGTTTTTCAATACCCAATTTTATATCGAGCGTTCCTAACACTCCTCTCTTTCATCAAACTTTTGGCCATTTAGACCATCTACTATTTTTTGTCTCCTCTGCATTTAATGCTATGATATCTGAATCATCGGTTATTAATCCGAGGTGGTTTCAGGAGAATTGTGTTTTTAGATGATTAAATGCTGATGGTAATATGGTGGAATATGAAAGGTTCCCTGGTAACAATAAAAGAGCACGCGTATATATCAACATTATAATAAAGTTGTTCCGTACGAAAAATCGAAGTTGTCTTGCTGAAGCTGTGACAAAATTGGCTATTTTGAAGAAGAACTGCAAAGTTATTTTGGGTAATAATAACACTGTAGAAATTAGCACAGTTATGTGTTAAACGTTTACTCAGTTTTCGAGAGTTTTTCAAGTGCATAAGTATATGCATCAATCTTTTCTTCCGTAGATGAAGTGCGATTGGTTCATCCTATCGATTGAGGTGTTTTTCAAGAATCATGAAATGTTTGAACATAGATTGGAATCGTCAAGATACAAATGAGGTTTAAGATGTGATCAAGTGGCAAACTTGAAGAAATGTTTAGTTTCATATGTTTTAATCCATATTTTAATTCATTTTGATTGTCCAATTTTATTAGTCCACAGTCGATAGTCCACAATTAGCAGTCCGATAATTCATATATAGATTAATATATAATAGTCTAATTAATTAATACGTATCGTGACCCGTATACGTCTCAGACTCGATCACAACTCAAACTATATATATTATTGTAGAATCAACCTCAACCCTGTATAGCTAACTCCCACATTACTGCATATAGAGTATCTATGGTTATTCCAAATAATATATATAGATGCGTCGATATGATATGTCAAAACCTTGTATACGTGTCCCGATATTTAAAGTGCGTAAAATAAATACAGAAATTAAATGACTATAAATAAAATTGCGATAATTAAATTGCGATAAATAAAATGTAATACGAAATTAACAGTTAGCTAGGAACAGTTAGCTAGGATTTTGTTAGCTTGGATTCTTAACAAAATTTCTCAAAGTTAATTTGTTTGTTTCTAACAAATTTTATTTTGTCCAATGTTTTCTTCATTATGCCACTTGTTGAATTCTGATAAATCAAAATTCAAATATGAAATTGGATGAATATGGTTATTCTGTAGTGAACGGATTTGCATATCGATGGACGTAAGTAGGATAGTAAATGACGGTTGAATCAGCTTCGAAGAATGTAAATTGTAACTTATTAATGTGAAATCTGAATATTCCTCGGGTATTACCTACCCGTTAAAATATTTTCACCATTAACAGTTTGTACAAGAGAATTTTTAATTACAATCTTTATGAAAACATATATACATATATATTTTCTTCAGATGTATTCATGGATTTAATGAGTTAATATGATATTAAACTCATTTGCTTTTCGGTTGGAACTAGAATAAATAATCTCTAAAACTTTAGACATTACATATTCGCCATGTCGAACGACGATAAATGAGGTAGAACGATACGTAGAATGAAGATCATACTCAAAGTACAGATGATGATATTGAAGCATGGATTGTTGATGGTACTGGTGCTGTTATTGATTGTACTGTTGGTGCCGGTGATGTTGCTGAAGCTGGTACATTTTGCACCATATTCTCCGAATTGATTATTCGAGCACGAAGTTCGTTGACTTCTTCCATTACTCCAAGATGATTGTCGGTCGGAACGAACGGATGAATAAGGTTTAGAATTTTAGATAGAATATAATCGTGATGAAATATTCGGGAAATGAGTGAGAAAATAGTAGCTCGAACAGGTTCGCCGGTAAGTGCTTCAGGTTCTTCACCAAGAGGTGAATTTGGTTGATGGAAAGGATCGCCTTCTTCACGTCCCCATTGATTAAGTCAACTACGAACTCATCAGATGAATTGGGGATGGATGATTGGTTAATTCATTCTGATTACACCGCTTTTAGAATTTAGGTAAATATCCATGTCGAAATTGCTGTCGGAATAACTATCGGAATAGCTATCGAAATCTGTGGGACTCGAACTGGTTGTGCGATTCATCTCGTACGATCAGATGAAGGATTTTCGATAGGAAATAGATTATAGGATGTAGATTAGTACCCTGCAATACATAATTTACATATGCATATATAATACTAAAATCCCATAAGTTATGGAGGAATCTACGGAAGCTGTCAGGCAAAGTTTACAGTAACGGATATGCTAAGATATGAATTAGTAGATATGCTAAGATACGAATTTTGTCTATACACTATTCATGCAATCTAGGCAGTAAGATATGTCCAAATTAAGAATGATAAGCAAGTAATTTTCGACATTAATGATAAGCAAAACTTTTGACATACAGACACGGTCGAAGTCCAGACACACTAATGCATCCTAACGACTTATCAGTTATACACACTAATGTAGACCTGGTTCGCTAAGACCACCGCTCTGATACCAACTGTGAAGACCCGTCCTAATCCATCTAGACGAAGTCCATATTGATTATAAACGATTCACAACAGTTGATTACATCGCGAGGTACTTGACCTCTATATGATACATTTTACAAACATTGCATTCGTTTTTGAAAAGACAATCTTTCATTACATCAAAAGTTGACGACGTGCATACCATTTTATAATATATCTAACTATAACTGACTTAATAATAATCTTGATGAAATCAACGACTCGAATGCAACGTCTTTTGAAATATGTCATGAATGACTCCAAGTAATATCTCTAAGATGAGCAAATGCACAGCGAAAGATTTCTTTCGTACCTGAGAATAAACATGCTTTCAAGTGTCAACCAAAAGGTTGGTGAGTTCATTAGTTTAACATAAATAATCATTTCATAAATTTAATAGACCACAAGATTTCATATTTCCATTTTTCATAAACATACGTCCCATGCATAGAGACAAAAATATCATTCATATGGATTGAACACCTGGTAACCGACATTCACAATATACATATATAAGAATATCCCCATCATTCCGGGATCCTCCTTCGGACATGATATAAATTTTGAAGTACTAAAGCATCCGGTACTTTAGATGGGGCTTGTTGGGCCAGATAGATCTATCTTTAGAGTTCGCGTCAATTAGGGTGTCTGTTCCCAAATTCTTAGATTACCAGACTAAAAAGGGGCATATTCGGTTTAATGATCCAACCATAGAATGTAGTTTTGATCACTTGTGTCTATTTCGTAAAGCATTTATAAAAGCAGCGCATGTATTCTCAGTCCCAAAAATATATATTGTAAAAGCATTTAAAAAGGGATTAATAAAACTCACCTAATGTATTTTGTAGTAAAATACATAGAACGACATTGAACAAGTAAACAATGCAAGGTTGGTCTTGGATTCACGAACCTATATTAATTATATATATTAAAACATATACTCGTAATCAAACAATTTCATAGATTACAACTTTATATATTATATATTAAATTTGTATATATTTATACATTTGAAAAAAAAAATTATTTATATAGTTATATATATGTATAGATATATGTGTGTATATATATATATATATATATATATATATATATATATATATATATATATATATATATATATATATTTAAAAGTACCTAATTGGTTATTCATGAGTATTCATAAAAAAACGATTTGTTAATATGGTTAATACATACTTATATGTAGTATTACTTATAAGTATAGTTTTATACATAATATTTATTTTGAAAAATAATATTAATAATAGTAATAGAAATTGTATTTGTTTATAATGATAATAGTAATAATAACATTTAATAATTTTATCATTTAGGAAATGATACTAGTACTAATAATTTGTTTTATTCTCACAATAATAATAATAATACTAGGATGTAAAAGTAATAATAATAATATTATTTGTGATATTTATAACAATACTAATGATAATACTTCTTAATAATAATGCTAGTAATGATACTAATTTTTGTAATATCAATAATAATACTATCATTGTTATTATGAAAATAATCATAAATGGTAACTATTATTTTTATTAGTAAAAATAATCAGACTAGTAACTATAACACTAGTAACAATATTAATAACAATAGTCATAATAATAATAACAATAATAATAAAACAATAATAATAATATTAATAATAATAATACTTGTAATAATCTAATATCATTAATAATATTTTTAAAAATACTTATGATAATAATATTTTTTAGTACATCTAAATCTAAACATGATAATAATAATAGCAAGTGATAAATAATAACATTAATAGTTATAATACTAATTATAATAACAATAATAATATTAGTAAAAAAAAACATTTGGTAATGAGGTATACCTTTAAATGAGTTTATAAAGAAAATATGCATCGAGCGAGGCTCGAACCCGAGACCTCTCGTAAACCCGTAACACCCTTGACCATCTCTCTGCCGCATCATATCTGCTTTGAACCCCGTCCCATATTTTTTAAACTTAGTATTTCTGTTTCATCTTTTTCTTCTCCAACTCACAAAGAATGGATCGACCAGGTTACCACTTAATTACACAGAAATATTATTTATTTGTTTTGAGTTGTGATAATCATATGTAAACGATTTATAAATCGTGTTTTAAAATCAAAAGCCGTGTATAAACATAGATAGAACATAACTGCTGTTCGTAAAAATAATATAAGAACCCAAACTTGATTTCAAAGATTTAGACGTTTTTAGCCAATATTTATAACATGAAAAATATTATAAATCATTCATATAAACTGTATGAGTCATAAATTTAATCTGAAATACAAGAACGAACTCGAATTTCTTCATGAATGAACCTGTTGACTTTTAGAATTTATGTTTGACTTCAAAAATTCGAATTCGTTTTGAGAAATTGGAGTTTGGAAACTTACAGGTAGTTTATTTAAATCATTCCAAACAACTTTGCATTACTAGATTTTAAAAATTGAATCGTATTTGAGGTATTGATTAAATGGAACAATAGCAGGGGACGAGACCTGGGCTTCGTTTACTGTATCTGTTTAATCGATGGATTGACTAGTTGTAATTGATAATTGATATTGGAGGTGAATATTTGGAAGATTAAATCAACAGCTCGACTGATATAAGAATTCCTATGGGTTGTCAGAATATCAATTATGTACAGCAAATTAAAAGAAAAGCTTAAAAGCAGATAGAGACTGCTAACAAAATTAGTACTCAATTGATAAAGACCTGTACGATTTAGGATAGAAACAAAACTTCAAAAAAAAGCTGATGGGAATGTTAACATAATACGAACTGATATATATATATATGCAAGAGGATTAATCGTTTTTATATATTTATATAATGTGTTATCTGTATTTGTTTACCTCTTTTATTTATAATTCTATATTTATAAATTATAATTAATTATATTAATAATTATATGCATAATAGAAATACTCTTAATATAGTAATACAAATTTGTAATATAATAATAATAATAATATTACTAATGATTTTGTTGATATTTACAATAAAATGTAAGACAATAATGTTATTAACAACAATAATACTAATAATAATATTACCATACCAATTTATATATGTATTAACTTTCATATCTAACACTAATTTTAATGTTAATAAAAATATTATTAATGGTACTATTAATATTATTAGTTATAATAAAACAAATTTTGTTAAAGATAATAATAATATTATCAATAATAACAATATAACAATTTATATCTATCAAACCTCATATTGATATATTATATATTAAGTTAATACTATTAATAATACTGATACTAATATTAATAATGGAGATAATGTTTATCAACAACTATATGTTAACTTGTACATCTCAAATTCATATATACTCTGTATAATAATATTAATGATACAAATATTGATAAAATTAGTGAAATTAATGGTAATAATATTACTTATCAATTATATTACTTATTGAATCTTTAATATTATAATTTTCAGTATATATAATATTACCTATGTATAGAATTTGTTTATACATATATATTTACATATTTATTTACACACCAATGTTCGTGAATCATCGGGGATGGTCAAAGGGTAATTGATTACATGAATATAGATTTCAAAACTTTCGAGACTCAACATTACAGATTTTTGCTTATCGTGTCGGAACCATATAAAGATTAAAGTTTAAATTTGATCGGAAATTCCCGGGTCATCACAATAACTCCATAAGTTCAAGATGGCATAATCAAATTAATTTAGTTAAATCTTGCGTCGCGTGTACGTATGTGATTCGTAGTATAACGTTTAGTTCAAGTCCATATCACATGGATATAGGGTGTATATGTACGTGATGTAATGTGTAGCCCTACATGTCGTATTGTGAAGCAAATAGTGCATGTATGGTGTATAAAAGTCATCCAAGACACACGGCTATAGACTAGACTTCACTAATGCGCTATACGGTTAGACACACTAATGTATCCTAGTTCCCTATAGCCAAAGCTCTGATACCATCTATAACACCCCGTCAAAAATCCCTTTAACGGAATGTTAACTCTGGTCCCAGTGCTTGGCTTGACTTCTACGTAACAGCAATATTCTACAGCGGAAGCAATTAATACCTGAGAATAAAACACGCAAAACGGATCAACAACAATGTTGAGTGAATCTACAGGTTTTAGGTAAACAATACAGTATGTTTAAGAAATACATTTCGAAAACGGTTATTGGTGGAAGACCACCAAGGTTCAATGTTAAAAGTTAGACAACTCCGTATCCCATTTCAAAAGTTTGTTGACACTACCATGTCAAGTTTCAATCATTTGTAGACAATACCATGTCAAGTTTCAAATATTCGTAGACAATACCATGTCAAGTTTTATCTCATTTGTTCGTAAACCACAGTTTTAAATAACGTTGTATAGTATCTGAAGAACAGTTATCAGAAATATAGTTTAGTTTCCTTGACCACGAGATTTTACAAGTACAACTCCAAGTTGAGAAACGTTTGCATAATCTATGAGCACCTGAATACTAGCAATGACCCAAGTATAGAATCCACTATACCTGCCTTTACCTCATAAAAATGTTATACACTTGTACGAATGTATTATGTTCAAAGTAAATGCACCACAGTTTTTTTAGCGGGTGAGGTTGTCAACCTAACGGATCCGTCCATCTAAATTGTGCCTACACCGATGGTATTTAAAGTATTCAAGCTAGAGGCTTTGTGTACAAACTCAATATGCAGATATAGTACTCGTATCAATACAAAAAGCATTTGATAATATAAGTATAACAGCGTGTATTCTCATCCTTGAAAACATGTAAAAAGCGGGACTGTAGACTCACCTTTGAATAAAGCTCGGATTGAAAAGTGGACAATTTACTTGTACGGTTTATAGCCGAGTAATGCAACCTAAGTATATGTATTTAGGTTGGTCAATAAATATGTCTTAACCAAGTGTGGTTTCATAGTATAAGTTGTCTTATTGCTCGAATCGACGCGTTTCAAAGTAGAAGTCAACATACAGTCAACTAATTCATGCAAGTCAAACAAAGTCAACCGAAGTCAAACTGAAAGTCAAACTTGGTCAAAGTAGTCAACTAAAGTCAACATCAGTAGGTTCATGTCAAATGTTGGTCAATATATCAAACCTAAGTCAAACAACACGTTTTAGATCATAATTGGTCAATTTCACAATTTCAGTTTATCGTTGTGCACAAAGTTCATGTACATGTAGCAAACTTAGCATATTATCTCATAGTACAAAATTCAAGTAAACATGGAAAACTCCAGATCATAAGTATACTCAAAATCAATTCCAAAAAGCCCAGCCAGGGTCTCATACGATAATTAAAAGTCAGGAATCAGAAGGGATACATTTATGGTTTGCCAAGTCAGTTTCTGACCGCGCACTGATTTCATTTTGGCTATAACCGGAGCTAGGGATATTAAATTGATACAAGACCAGTGGCCATGGTTCAAGGACAAATAAAACTAACATATATCAAAAGTTGAGCAATTTTTATTTAGCCAGTTTGTACAGTTTATTCATGCAATTTGAATGTTCAGTTTTCAGCTCAATTCAGAATTTACATAATGTGTGGCCCTATTGTGCCCAATGTATAAGGTTTCAGAGATTGACAATAACTAACTATATGTCACATATCATGTTAAGATTCATTTTCCAGAAGCATACATGCTAATTCAATAAACACAAACCACAGAGTATAAAACAGGGAGCAAGTTGCTGTTTCGATTCTAGTTTAGTTAGTCACATTCGTACGAAATTATCCGAAGATCTAGATACAATTTGACTATGATATCTACAAGAAAAGTGAATTAATTTTTTTGTAAATTTCAAATACGCAAAGCTTTAATCTCAGAAGTTAATATATTTTATCATACAAGGCTGTTTTCATGCAAGTGCTGTATAAATCCACTTTTTCATTAAATCATGCATATCTTAAGTTATACATAAGCAAACAACATGAAATCCTAGTGTAACCTGAGTGTTTTTAAATTACCTATCCAATGGTATTAATTTCACAATCCAATTCATGGTCTATCAAACCCAGAATTTCTGATCAATCACAAAAACACAACGTTAATTTCAATTGGTCATAACTTGATCATCCGGAAACGAAATCAAGTGATTCCAAAGCCTAAAGTTAATAGTTTTTCGAAAGCTAATCATCTAAACATGTTATAAGATCAGATCAAAAGTCAACACTTATCAGATCCTAGAGAATAAAATTCGTTTTTCATGTAAACAACATCAATTGATCAAATTAAAGACACCAATCAACAATAACGCGTATACACTTGAGCAATTGACAACATAAACTATGAAACATCAATAAAATCTGATTTTTAATAATTTGGGTTTGAGAGATTTTACCACTAATCAAGCAATTACTTGTATCTACGCGTAGAGGAGAACGAGAGGAACACGAATCCGCAAGTGATTTAACGATCAAGCAATTGTGTGATGTTTAATTTGGGATTGAAGATGGTGATGATATGATGAAGATGGGGCTGAATGAGAGGAAAAAAAATGGAACATGTTCTCTTATTATTTAGAATTTAAGGGAATGTAGTTAGTTGCCTAAAAACTAAAAGTCAACAAACATGTGCCTAAACTAATAGTCAACATGCATTGGCTACTCATGGGACCAAGGATGATGAGGTATGAGGTCATGGCCATGTGGCCTCGGGCTCGGGTCTCGGGCTCATTTTGTGTAAAAGCTTGTTCGCGCGTGGTTCGTTTCGAGTGCCATTAACCGTACCGAATCTCCGGAACGTTAACTAGTCGTTGAAACAAAATCACTGTGTTTAATTCATTAAGTAAATAATAAATTAAATTTCTTTCATAAGTTCAACAATTATTAAGAATAATTATTCTATCGTTTTTCTGAGTTCCGTTAACTGAAAAGTTTTCTAGGCGATTAACTTTAATCGTATCGTTTCTAGTTTAATTCGTCAACCGAATTAAGTTCACTAATTAATATAACATATTAATTCAAGTAATCCACTAAGGATCAAGTACGCATTTAATTACTTTAAATACGAAAAAGTTTCACGTAGCCACTGTTAACTATTCTGGAAAAAAAATTGGCGTATGAAAATTGTATGATTTAACTAACGATCGTCAAGTATTTAACGGAAGTTTTAACGGAAAAACTCGGGTTGTTACATTTGGTAACTTTGTAATGAAATCTATGGTAATGTGCTTCCATTTCCATTTCGGGATTTCTAATGGTTGTAACTTACCATACGATTTTTGGTGCTCGACCTTAACTTGCAAACACGTGACGCATTGCTCAACATACTTTACAACATCACGTTTCATGCCCGGCCACCAATAATCTTTCCTCAAGTCAAGATACATTTTCGTCGCGCCCGGATGAATGGAATACTTTGACATATGTGCTTCATCAAGTAGCACTTGTCGATAATCACCCATCTTAGGCACCCACACTCTTCCTTGAAAAGACAACAAACCACGCGAGCCCATAGTAAAATTGCCCCACAATTCGTTCCGCATGCTTGTTGTGAACGTAAGCCTCTATTTGAATCACACCAAGTTTTTCAAGAAAATCGTTAGTAATAATCATACGTAACAATCCCAATCGTAACGCCGGGTGATGACTCTTGCGACTTAACGCATCCGCGACCACATACGCCTTGCCCGGATGATAAAGTATCTCACAATCATAGTCTTTTACCACATCCATCCACCTACGTTGACGATAATTTAAATCTCTTTGATCGAAAAAGTGTTTCAAACTCTTGTGATTCTAATAAATCGTACACTTGACACCATACAAGTAATGGCGCCAAATTTTCAACGCATGAACAATCGCCGCCAACTCCAGATCATGAGTCGGATATCTCGTTTCGTGTTCCTTTAATTATCGAGAGGCGTAAGCGATGACTTTACCTCTTTGCATTAGAACACACCCGAGCCCATTTAGAGAGGCATCACAATACACCGTCATGTCTTCCACCCCTTCCGGCAACACTAACACCGGGGCTTGACACAATTTCTCTTTTAGCAATCGAAAAGCAATTTCTTGCTCGTTCTCCCAATTAAACCTTGCGTCCTTTCTCATCAATTTCGTCAAGGGAGAAGCGATCTTAGAAAAGTCTTGGATAAACCGACGATAATAACCGGCCAATCTGAGAAAACTTCAGATTTCCGTAGGCGTAGTCAGTCGTCCCCAACTCTTGACCGTCTCTATCTTCCCCGGATCTACTTGAATACCATTTCCGTTCACAATATGGCCAAGGAATTGAACTTCCCTTAGCCAAAATTCACATTTGGAGAATTTAGCATACAACTTCTCTTTCCGCAACGTCTTTAACACACTCCGCAAATGATGTTCATGTTCCTTCATACTCTTCGAATAGACAAGTATGTCGTCAATGAACACAATTCCTGACTTTTCCAACATAGGTTGGCACACTCGGTTCATAAGATCCATGAATGCCGCCGGTGCATTCGTAAGACCAAAAGGCATAACTACGAATTCAAAATGCCCATAACGCGTTCGAAAAGCCGTTTTCTCGATATCTTCCTCACGGACCCGCATTTGGTGATAGCCGGACCGTAGGTCGATTTTAGAGAAATACGTTGCACCTTGGAGTTGGTCGAACAAATCGTCAATCCTAGGCAATGGATAACGATTCTTGATCGTCACTTTGTTCAACTCCCAATAATCGATGCACATCCGCATACTACCGTCTTTCTTTTTCACAAATAAAACCGGAGCACCCCATGGCGAGGAACTCGGTCGAATAAAACCCTTCTCCAGCAATTCTTGGGTTTGATTTAACAACTCTTGCATTTCCGTCGGCGCTAAACGATAAGGAGTTTTAGCAATGGGGGTAGCCCCCGGAACCAACTCAATGCGAAATTCAACTTGTCTTTCCGCCGGAACACCCGGTAACTCATCCGGAAAAACGTCTTCAAATTCATTAACCACTACAATTTCACGAATGGGTGGTGGCTCATCACGAGTATCAACTACATGGGCGAGAAAAGCCATGCCACCACTAACAAGGAAATGACGTGCCCGTGTAAAAGTGCATATCGGCACAAGTCTTCTTCACTTATCGCCATGAATAATCAACTCTCCCCCACACGGGGCCTTTACACGAATGAACTTATCATGGCATGCAATATCAGCTCTATTACGATCGAGCCAATCCATACCAACAACAATATCAAAATCACCCAAAGTCATCGGGATGAGATCGATTTTAAAGTTTTCGGCACCAAACACAACATTACAATTTTTACACACATTAACCACTAGCACCGTCTTGCCATCCGCTATTTCAACTTCTATCGGACGACTTAACTTAGCTAACGGTTAATTAAGTTTAGGCACAAATTTTGGTGACACAAACGACAAGTTTACACCACTATCAAAGAGTATCCTTGCCGGATTAGAATTAACTATGAAAGTACCTGAGACAACTTCGCTCGATTGCTTGGCCTCCTCATTGGTCATCAAATAATTTTGACCCCTAGCCGTACCCGCCGCCTTCTCTAGCCGCTTAACATTATCGTTTCGCAATTCGGGACACTCCGGCCTCTTGTGCCCTTCTTTGTTACAATTAAAGCAAACGATTTTGTTGGAAGATGAGTTCGTAGAATCACGGGCCAAGTGCCCTTGTCGACCACAATTATAGCACGTGGGCCCAAAACTCTTAGAAGCCCCATTTTTCACACTACCGACGCTCTCGGTCGCACTCTTGCTCTTCTTGTTCGAGTGGCTAGTAGCTTCAAATTTTTGTTTGCCAAAGGTGAAGTCACTCTTTCTTGGAGCGAGCGACTCAAAGCCCTTAGCGATATCAAATAGCTCATCAAAAGTCTTCGCCGAATTCCTACTAATCCTTTCTTGATAGTTATCATTCAAGGTTCGGTAGAAATCTTCTTTCAACATATGATCGTTCCCGTCATACTCTGGGCAAAATTGGGTCTTTGATAAGAAAGTGGACTTGAGAGTGTTCAAATCCATTGACCCTTGCCTTAGAGTATGTAACTCGTCCTTAAGCTTTGAAAGATCGGCCGAAGTTCGGTAATCCTTGAAAAATTCTTCTTTAAACTCGTCCCACGTCAAACTCATACTTTGTTCTTCACCATAAAGTCGGATTTTCGCGTCCCACCATAACTTGGCATCACCCCTCATCATGCTACTACCAAACCTCGTCTTTTTATCGAGAGGGCACTCACTAGTACGGAAAGCCCCTTCCATATCGGAGATCCATAGAGCACTCTTGAGTGGGTCTCGTTCACCTTCAAAGGTGGGAGGTTGAGCATCTTTGAAGTTTTTATAGTGGAAGTCTCGTCTTCCCGCGTTATCCTCTTTAAGAACAATCTTAACTTGTTCCTTGACTAGATTGACTACTTGTTCTTCAATCGAATCCAAGAACATCTTCGTAACATCCTCTAAGAAGGCCTCATGACGCCTTTGCATAATGGCCTCAACCTTGGCCGTAAACTCAACATCCTCGCTCGAACCCCCATCATTGGTCTCGGGTACGTTTCTCGTCTTCATACTAAAAAACGGAAAAGGTTAAGTAATGAACGAGAAAACTTAACACATATGTATATACATATACACCACACTACCCCATCTTGCTCAACAATCATCGTACATCGCTTGTTTGACACGATTTGAACCCGTAACAATGGTAGCTAATCATTGTTACGAGAGCACGTCGCATTAACTTGCTAGTACAACGTCTAACTCTCTTGATGATTGCTAACACAACACAAAACAATTAGCGCAAGGTTAGTTCACATAAACCTAAGCACTAATCAACTCCCGGTCCGACCTGTCTCCTACAAGTCCCGTATAAAGCGCATACACAAATAAATCTAAGTCTAGACACCTATCTCAAGTCGCCTAAATCCCTTAGACCATGCTCTAATACCACTTGAAACAACCCAACCCGTATTCCATACGATAAATTTTTTTTTATTTAATACACATTACGCGCTAATTAAATATGTAGACCATTCCACAAGTTCCATTTAAAACGTACTACAATTTAAATGTTTTCATGGCACGAAGGCCATTAATTAAGTTTAATACAAGTTCGACCCACTACAAATGATAGTTTATAATCCAAACGACACTTCAAGCATGGTTTGGGACTAAACTATCCAAAACGTTAGGCCAACTTCCAAAAGCTACAAATCCAAAAGCGTCCCCTAACAAATAAAGCGGGATCTCTAATCCAACCGAATGCCCTTACCGTTGTCCACGTCGGAGCCTATAAAAAGATAAACAATGAGAGGGTAAGAAAAGCTTAGTGAATGCAATAATTATACCCATATATATATAATATACTTACTTGCAATCACTTACACCTATACCGCATACATGCTAGCATTACAATTAGCATACCATCACTAGTACAAAGCTAATAATCTCCAACAAACCGCTACTAGCGTAATCAATAACATATAATTGACATAATATAATACGCTACAAAACAAAATACAACCATGGTTAACCATTCTCGCGTCATGGTGCTACCGGCTCTTTGGTTCACACCATACGCATTTGTCATGATGCTACCGGCTCTTTGGTTCACATCACAACTCAAGTCATACTCACACTAGAGTGCTACTGGCTCTTTAGTTCACACTCTAACAATGCTAAGGTGCTACCGGCTCTTTGGTTCACACCCTAACAATCGTGCTATAGCGCTACCGGCTCTTTGGTTCACACTATAACACACGTACTATGACGCTACCGGCTCTTTGGTTCACATCATAGCACGCTCGCACATACTATGGCACTATGGGCTCTTTGGTTCATACCATAGCATATAAATAAATACATTACATACATATGCATATAATCATTCCACTCACCTTAACGATTTGGTGATGATTTAAACCTCCACAAGCTTCAAAGTGAAGTACCTAATACAATAAGTACACATTCAATACACAACTAGTGGAATTAACCACAATACTCACTCTTGAGCATTTAATGACCCAATTTGCATTAAATGGCTCAACTACACCAAAACCGCCCATTAATGGCTAAGACTCATCTTAAATCACTAAAGCAAGTGATTTAAAGTCTACTAACCTTAACTAACACAACTTAGAGTATTTCATACCCATGACACCCAATTAGGTCAACCATTACCCATTTGACCCATTTTAGCACTTAGACTCGTAATTTATGTCACACTTACCCATTTACAAGTCTTTCAACATCAAACAAGTCTGTTAGTGACTAACAACACCATTTGACACTTACCAACTTAATTTATAAGACCAAACCCTAGGTTATAGCTATTAGGGTTTCCTTTCATCCATATTACCCAAATTCACCCATTTAACTCCCAAATGGGTCTTACAAGACTCAATGACCAAACCCTAGCCATAATTTAACTAAAACTAAAAACATGGATTTAAGACTTACCAATACTATCAAGTCGTAACTAAGAACGAGGAGAACAAATTTCCTATTTGCTCCAAAGATCGAATCACAAGTCTTCACCTTCGAATCTCACTTTTAATCCAATTGGGTTTTATGTTTTGGAAGAGAAAATGGAAAGAAAAGGAAAAAGGAAAATGAATTAAATGAGATAAGTGGTTGAGGTTAATGCTCCAATCAGATCCATACGCGAAATGACGATTTTGCCCTTGAACCACTTATTTTAAAAACAAAATCCGGGACCAGTTCACCGAGTGGGTCGCGGCGCGGCCCCATTTGTCGCGGCTCGGCGTTTAACGTATTTTACGAGTTTTCTTAAATCTTTTCTGACTCAGATTCTAGTTATTTGTCGCGGCGCGACCCTCTTCTCCGCGGCGCGACATATAAAGGGAAACTCAACCCTTCTTAACAGGCCTCCTGACTCTGGTTTGAGTTCAATGTCGTGGCGAGACAAAGGCTTCCGCGGCGCGGCAATAGCCTTCAACTGAGCCATTCGACAGCTTTACACAACTTAACAATTTATCCAACTTGTACACTTCGTTTACGCTTCCTATACACGTCTAAACCTCATCTTTAGTCTCACAAGCCTTAATCATGAACAAAGACTCATGCATACAACTATACATGCATATATTCTAAACACAAATATATACATACATATTCGTATATATATATATATATATATATATATATATATATATATATATATATATATATATATATATATATATATATATATACAATTTCTAACGCTTAGGTCTTTTAATCATATAAATGCACAAGTTATAAGCGTACTAAAAATTAAGTTTGTACCTTTAAAAGTTTTCGGGAAAAACGGGATGTTACACCTGAGAATAAACATGCTTTAAAGTGTCAACCAAAAGGTTGGTGAGTTCATCAGTGTATCATAAATAATCATTTCCAATAGTATAATAGACCATAAGATACTCATATTTAGAAAACAATCTGTGCAGGTCTACTCCTGCTATAAAATCATTCATATGAAGAACACTGGAACCTTTCAAAACAACTCACCAACGGTAGCTAATGCGTGCGTGCAATACAAAATCATCTCACCGTGGTAGTTAATACAATATAATTTTACAGCGGGAGCTAATGCGTGCGCGCAATGCAAAATCATCTCTCCGAGCTAAAACGGGAGATAATGCGTGCGTGCAATGACAAAATTATCTCTCCGTTACTAACTACAAAGTCGAATACAATACAATACAATACATCGGGAGCTAATGCGTGCGTGCAATGCAAAATCATCTCGCCGATGGTAGCTAAAACGGGAGCTAATGCGTGCGTGCAATGACAAAATCATCTCACCGTTACCAACTACTAAATCGAACCATTTCAGGAGCTAATGCGTGCGTGCAATGACAAAATCATCTCGCCGATGGTCGATAATACAATCTTTATAGAAATCGAACCTCTGAATCCAAATAATTCTATCATAGAATGTAGTTTTGAATATTTGTGTCTATTTTGTCAAACGTTTATAAAAGCAATTTATGTATTCTCAGTTCAAAAATATATCTCAAAGCACTTAGTAAAACAGTTATAAAAACGGCGCATGTATTCTCAGTCCCAAAAATATAAAGAGTAAAAGGGAATCAAATGAACTCACAATCCAATATTTTGTAGTAAAAATATTCATATGACGAAACTGAACAATGCAAGGTTCGCCTCGGATTCACGAACCTAGATCATTTGTTTATTTATTAATACATATAATCGTAATCGAATGAATATACATATAAATTTATTAATTATACCATTTTTATATTAATAACCTATATTTTTAATTTGTATATACATTCAAAATGATTAATATTTTTATAGTTATATTAATATATATGTATATATGTTTAGTGTTATATTGAAAATACCTAATAATAATATTTTTTTTAAACTTTCATTTTTATATTCCTACTACTTTTAATAATAGCGATATTAATATTATTAATAATTATAATACTTTTTGTTTTAATGATAACTTTAAATAAATTATTAGTAACGATAATAGGTTTTAATAATAATAGCACTGATCATGATAATCTTAATAATAATAATAATAATAATAATAATAATAATAATAATAATAATAATAATAATAATAATAATAATAATAATAATAATAATAATAATAATAATAATAATAATAATAATAATAATAATAATAGGATAAAATGATAGTTTTTATAAAAATAATAATTTTAACAATAATGGTAATTTTAATAAACATGATGCTTTTTATAGAATTTTACTAATCATAATACTAATAATACTAATATTAATAATAATATTAGTAATGATAATACTAATAATTTATAAATGATAATACTCGTAATAATAATGATAATATCATAAATTATATTATTAATCATTTTGTTATTAATAACATCTTATATGATAACAATAATAACAATTTATAATAATGATCATAGTAAAAATAATAATAACAATAAATATAACACAATAATAATAATCATGGTAACAATAATAATAATAATCATAATCATAATAATAAATTGAATATGGGACTACCTTTAAAGGCTCAAAAACATAATAAACTGCTCAAGCCGGGACTCGAACCCGTAACCTCTCGCTCACTCGCAACACCCCTTAACCATCTGGTCTATCTCGCTTATCTGTTTTATTTCATTTCCTAATCTATTTAACCCGTATATGTAAGTTCTTCTTCTTCTCCAAAAACTTCAGTCGACCGGAGTAAATAATCGACACTAATATTAAATCCAACGTTTGGTTTTGGGTTTTATAAGTAAAACAGAATTGATTAATGGTGATTGAGATTAACAGAAAGAACAATAAAAATTGTAACAGGCTCGAAAAGAAAACATTTGAACTCAATTCATGATTTTAAAATTTGGACAGTTTTGGATAAAATTTCCAACATGAAATAAGTAGTAAATCCCTTCTATAAACTTTCTAAATCAACAATTGATCCTAAGACTTCAACTGGAGTTCGAATTTCACGATGAACTCATTGTTTGACTTTTAAATTCTAATCTTTGACTTCAAAATTTGTCTTTGATTTTGAAAATTGATAATTGAAATCTTGCAGATATATTGAGTAAAGGATTCTTAACACAACTGCTCTTATAAATTTTGAAATTCAATTCGAAAATAGGCTATTGATTTAATCGACTCTTAACAGAGTATCGAGCTGTATAAATAAATAAAAAAAATTCAACATATATAAACAATTCCAGGCAGTTGAAATTTGATATTTGTGGGTGGAGGAATTGAAAGGATTTTGGTTATCAAAACAGGAATGATCGATGGCTTTATATAATTGAACTGGTTCGTATTTTCTTCCTTTAACAGACAAAAATAAAGAATTGATGCGTAATAGATTTTGGACTGAATTATTAATTGACATCAACTTGTTTAGCAATTAGGCAGACAATTTAAACAGAACAGATAGTGATTTCTAACAGATAGTGATTTCTAACATATTTTTATATTTAATTATTTTTTTTTTGTAATTGTATATATATGTATTGGTACGTCTGTATTTATGTATACGTATATAATCTGCATTTGGTATATGTATGAATATATGTATCTGATATAATCTGTATTACTAAATATATACATGTATTAATAATAATATTAATACTAATAATAAGTATATAAATAATATTTAATAATAATAATAATAATAATAATAATAATAATAATAATAATAATAAAAATAATAATAATAATAATAATAATAATAATAATAATAATAATAATAATAATAATAATAATACAAGTTATAATAATGTTAATAATATCAATAATTCTAATAATTAATAATTAAATATTTTAATAATAATACTAATAATAATAACTAACATTATAACTTTACTGCTAGCTATAACAATGATGATATTAACAATAATAACAAGGATAAATCAAATGTATCAATTTCAGTATTATAATTTTGATAATATTAATAATACCAATATTAATATTAATAATAATAATAATGAATATATAATAATAATATAATATCTATAATTAAAATTGTAATTACATTTAATATATTAATATTACAATTTATTAATTATGTAATACTTAATAATTATATCATATGTTATATGATAACATTTATTGAATATTTAATTACAATATAATAATTATTGATAGCAATCGCCTATATATATAGATAATACTATCATATGTATATTTATAACTTAATCATTCTATTTATTATATTATATGATTAACTCTAATTTACTAGAGGTATTTTATTAATTCAAAATATTATGTATATATTATGGTGCCCCGACCAAATCCATATGGACGGGAACATTACATATGATTACATCGCGAGGTATTTGACCTCTATATGATACATTTTACAAACATTGCATTCGTTTTTAAAAGACAACCTTTCATTTCATCGAAAGTTGACAGGTATGCATACCATTTCATAATATCCAAACTATAAATGACCTAATCTGTCATTTACTTAATAATAATCTCTAATGAACTTCAACGACTCGAATGCAACGTCTTTTGAAATATGTCATGAATGACTCCAAGTAATATCTTTAAAATGAGCTAATGCACAGCGGAAGATGTCTTTCAAACCTGAGAATAAACATGCTTTCAAGTGTCAACCAAAAGGTTGGTGAGTTCATTAGTTTATAGTAATCATTTCATTTTCATCATTTTAATAGACCACAAGATTTTTAATATTGTAAAACGTGCAGAAGTCCCATTCCAACTGCACGAAAAATATCTTTCATATGAAGAACACTTGGTGAGGATTCAAAATATAATAGTAACCATCTATGCCGATCTTTCACGCCACGGCTGAATACATGTGCCTTCAAAATATAGAACCTCTGTGCGGGTCTTTACACCCCACGGCTGAGCACATGTTTATAAAATATAGGACAACCGGTGCTAAAATGTCATAAATAATAAACCATCCACCCAGCTCGGGAGCTCATACGCTCTAACAGAAACTGGGGGCTAATGCGTGTCATAATAATTAACCCCAATCCCAGATAATTCTATCATAGAATGCAGTTAAGGTACTTGTGTCTATTGCATCAAACATTTATAAAAGCGCATGTATTCTCAGTTCCAAAAATATATATTTCAAAAGTATTTAAAAAGGGAGCAAATGAAACTCACCATACTGTATTTTGTAGTAAAAATACATAGGACGACATTGAACAAGTATAGGGTTGGCCTCGGATTCACGAACCTATATCATTTATATATATATTAACACATATAATGGTAATCGAATAAATTTATATATATTATTAATAATAATATACTTGTTATATTATATGTTATTTAATATATTTAATTTATATATTTTATATAACTAATATTTATCATTCTTTATATCATGTTAATAATAAAAGTTTATATTAGGGTTTTTATATGATACAATATATATTTATATATTAATTGATATACTTTATATATAGTTTAGCTAATATCGTTTTAATAATACAATATAGTGATTAATATTTTTGTGTTGTATTTTATACAAAAATATCTATTTGTAATAATACTAAAAGGATAAGGATGATAATTATCATGATAGTAATAATAGTTAATAATAATGATAAAAAAATGTTAATTTTTAATAATGATAAAGGTAATAACTTTACTAACAATGTTAAATTTTGATAAATAAAAAAAAATGATAATCTTAATAATCATGTTACTTTAAATAAAACTAATAATTTTTCTAATAATAATAATAATAATGATATTAATAATAATCATAATAGTAATGATAATCCTAATACTCATTTTAATGATAAATATAATAATAACAATAATAATAATAATAATAATAATAATAATAATAATAATAATAATAATAATAATAATAATAATAATAATACTAATGATAATGATAAATATAAATGCTACCTTATTGGAACAAGCCTTAAAAAAATAAACGCCTCTGTTAGGGATTGAACACACGACCTCAAGCTTAAATGACACACAACCAACCATGGATCCGTCTGCACATTTTCTGATAGAACACGAATTCGAATTATATTTAACTTGTTTTATTTGATTTGTAATTTCTTCTTTTTCCCAACAATTCGACTAACTCAACAATCTTCACATAAAATCATAATCATAACAGCGAGTAGCATCACGATTACAACATCTTACTCATCGTCATCCATTAGTCATCAAAACCATTTGTTGTTTAATTCATCTTCAACTATACCGTTCGTTATCCTCACGATATCCTCAACATTAAAGTCATAACAACCCATCATCTTCCATGTTATTCCTACTATCATCATCATTATCAATTTCGTTGGTTACTCTACACCATAGAAATGAACGAGAGGGAAAGGAAAAAAATCGAGTGTGGTTTGGTTTCATTGAATCAGACAAGTCATTTGGCCCAAATAAAATGGACAGGCTTCGCAAATCAGATGACCCATCTTGCAAACCCAACGATGACAGCCCAACTAATCGGCTTAAATCTCGGCCCATCGGTAGGAGTATCTGACCATCGACTCAATCAAATATACTCTTCAATTTAACAGGAAAGGGAGCCGTAAAAAAAAATATATCTTGTTAGATTTTTGGAATCCATTACACTTCCACGTCATATTCCATTATCAGTATTATATTATGATCATAACAGCAACATAACAGCTGGAAAGAAAAAGACGCCACCTTGTGTGATACCCACTTACCTCCTTTTTATCATTATTTACTTCTATTATGATAATTGGCTTTTAAATGAAAGAAAAAAACAGAAAATAATAAAGCTGCAATCTTTGGCTTCGTACATATGGTAGCAATTCACGATGATGGTGTTTGTGAGGGTGGTTTGGGTCGGTTTAGTTGGAAACAGGAAACAATAAACGAGTGGGTTTTGGAGTGGTGCTTATTGCAGCTGAAACAGAAGAGAAGGAACAAGGAGGGTGGAGATAATAGTTGTGATGGTGATGAAGGTTGTATCCTTGTGGTTACAACCGAAAACAATAGTACGTGGTTCAATCGAATGCCATGGTTTGGTGTTGTAATCGATATGTAACTAGTCCCAATGGTTCTTGATGGCGACTTGTTTGTTGGATCTTTACTCAGGGTTAAGAGAGAGATGGATCGAGAGAGAGTTAAAGGTGGTGCATGTTGGCCGGTTTGTGGTTGCATTTGTGATAAGGGTGGTTTGTAGTTTGGTGATTTTGTTTTAGCCAAAAGAAAGAAGCCGTCGATGATATAAAGGTGGTGGATTTGGTTTCCTATAACTAGTGTATACATCAGAATAACGATGGAGTTTGAGGTGTTCAATGGTGTTTCATGGTGTGGGTTAGAGGTAGTGATTGATATTCGAATTCTAGCTATTGTTTTAAAAGTAACGCAAATAGAGATAATCGAGCTTTTTCTTCTTTTCCTTCCGTGTAATTCAATCAGATAATGGCTGTAATGTTTTTTTTTTAATAAAAACTGACGATAGATGATTGCAAGAATTTATCAATATTCTTAAATTCGATTCGTTTAAAGGGTGGAGTGGTTGACAGCTTTTATGAATCAGACAAAGAAGAGAGAATAAAAAGTACGCAACAGAATTAAAGGAGATTGTGACTTCAAACAGATTTTGTTCTGTAATGAGATCTGAGATCGACATATTGTACAAATTAGAAACAGAAATAAGAATCTATTACAGTTGATGGATCCTGAGTTCTAACAGGATTTGTATTCTTCCTGATAAATTTTTATATTTAATTTAGTATTAATAATTTAGTAAATATATATTAATAATAATAATCTTAATAATAATAATAAATAATAATGATAATAATTATTATAGAAGTGATAATAATATTTTTTTAATGATAATAATAATGATATTTAATGATAAAGATAATAATAATATTTGATAATTATACAAATAATAATTAAGATATAATAATTTTACATGTATCACATTTCATATCTATATATTTATCTCATAAATACCAATATCAATAATACAGATATTAATATTAACATTAGTAATAATAATGAAATTGATAATAGTAATATAACATTTATCTTACTTGTAGTTAAATATGTTAATATTATAATTTATTAATTATGTAATATTTAATAATAACATACATTTAATATTTATATATTTTAATATATTACAATATACATATAGTCATAATCACATTTAGAAATCATTTATATATAGGTTCATTACAACAATTATTTGTATCCTATTTTACATATTTAATTCTAATGTTTAAATTATATTTTTATATTTCTAAATTATTATATATACTTTCATTTATATATATATATATATATATATATATACATAATTATTTACAAACATTTGTTCGTGAATCGTCGGAAATAGTCAAGGTAATTGATTACATGAATATAGATTTCAAAACTTTCGAGACTCAACATTACAGATTTTTGCTTATCTTGTCGGAATCATATGAAGATCAAGTTTAAATTTGGTCAGAAATTTCCGGGTCATCACATATATACTTATATTTATATTTCTACATATTTGTTATACACAATTGTTCGTGAATCGTCGAGAGTGGTCAAAGGTTAAATGCATTCATGAAAAATAGTTCCAACATTTTGAGACTCGGTTTAATAGACTTTGCTTATCGTGTCTGATTTAAGTTTAAATTTGGTCAAAAATTTTCGGGTCGTCACAGCGTGGGGATTAGAGATCTTGGCTAGGTTGCTTTAGAAGATCTTGCTTTTGGACTCGATTAGGATTGGGTAGCGTATCCCCAATCACCATGCTCGGTTTTTTTGGATATTAAAATAGTCGGGTCGTGTATGCCCGTTTGAATATTTACACTTATGTATTAAATGTTTTAAAGTAGTCAAAACTTATTATTGTAAGGGAATCGTTTCAAAAAATATAAATGGGACCTAAATGTTAATAATATTAATGTAATTTAAAGGGAAAAAAATTTATGGGCCGAAATACGACGGGTTGGGCCATTACATATTGAATGCAAATATATGAGGCTGTAGTTTTGTTTTGATGATAATTAATGGCCCCAAAACACATATTTGAAGTCACTACATTCCCCACAAAATCAGGTAAAATTTTGTGGAGAATTTTCCGAAATATTTTCAATTTCAGATTAGGCTCATATTCTCAAGATAACTAGAAAACAGTGCTATGAGCAAGATTTCCTTTTTGGCTTTCCCCGTTCGAAGCAGTTTAGATGCTGAAAATGACATTTTTCTATTTTTAAAGTTGAATTTTGCACTTTTAGATCTTACGATAAGTAATACCTTCACATATGAATTGTTGTACTTATTTAAATAGCACTATGATAATTGTTTTTATTTAATATTATACGTACATCGAGAATCATTTTAGGGCTACTATCTCACCACTAGCTACAAAACGTTGCTGCTTATATAACGTCTTGGTTTATTGTTCGAGTATTTTTAGCCGCTTTTTTATTTCTCTAGATTCATAACCATATTTTTGTTTTTGTTTCGAAATTTCATAATGAATGCGAATATATGAGATTGAAGTTTCGTTTTGATGATAACTAATGGGCGCAAAACAAATACTTGAAGTCACTACATTCTTCACAAAATTGGGCAAAATTTTGTGGAGAATTTTTCGAAAATTTTTCAATTGCAGATTAGGATTATATTCTCAATATAACTTGAAAACGGTGCTACGAGCAAGACTTCCGTAAGGTTTTCCCCCGTTCGAAGCAGTTTAGATGTCAAAAATGACATTTTACTATTTTTAAAGATGAATTTTGTATTTTTAAATCTTACGATAAGTAATACCTTCACATGTGAATTGTTGTACCTATTTAAATACCACTATAATACTTGTTTATATTTAATATTGTATTTAGGTACATCAAGAATCATTTTGAAGCTACTATCTCACCACTAGCTACAAAATGTTGCTGCTTTAATACCGTCTTGGTTTTATCGTTTGAGTATTTTTAGCCGCTTTTTTATTTCTCCAGATTCATAACCTTATTTTTGTTTCTGTTTCTAAATTTCATAATGAATGCAAATATATGATATTGAAGTTTCATTTTGATGATAATTAATGGGCGCAAAACAAATATTTGAAGTCACTACATTCTTCACAAAATTGGAAAAAATTTTGTGGAGAATTTTTTGAAAGATTTTCAATTGCAGATTAGGCCTATATTCTAAAGATAACTAGAAACCGGTGCTACGAGCAAGAATTTCTTAAGGCTTTCCTCCGTTCAAAGAAGTTTAGATGCCGAAAATGACATTTTACTATTTTTAAAGGTGAATTTTGCACTTTTAGATCTTACGATAAGTAATACCTTCACATGTGAATTAATGTGCCTGTTTAAATACCACTATGATACTTTTTTTATTTAATATTGTATTTAGGTACATTGAGAATCATTTTGGGGCTACTATCTCTCCACTAGCTACAAAACGTTTTCTGCTTTTATAACGTCTTGGTTTTATTATTCTAGTATTTTTAGCCGCTTATTTATTTCTCTAGATTCATAACCTTATTTTTGTTTTTGTTTCTAAATTTCATAATGAATGCCAATATATGAGGTTGTAGTTTTGTTTTGATAATAGTTAATGGCCCCAAAACACATATTTGAAATCACTACATTCCCCACAAAATCGGGCAAAATTTTGTGGAGAATTTTCTGAAAAATTTTCAATTTCATATTAGCCACATATTCTCAAGATAACTTGAAAACGGTGCTACGAGCTATACTTCCTTAAGGCTTTCGCCCGTTCGAAGCAGTTTAGATGCCGTAAATGACATTTTACTATTTTTAAAGGTGAATTTTGTAATACCTTCACTTGTGAATTGTTGTGCCTGTTTAAATACCACTATGATACTTATTTTTATATAATATTGTATTTGGGTACATCGGGAATCATGTTGGGACTACTATCTCATAACTAGCCACACAACCTTTAACATCTTGGTTTTGTTGTTCGAGTATTTTTAGCCGCTTTTTTTTATTTCTCTATATTCAAAACCTTATTTTTGTTTTTTTCTAAATTTCATATTGAATTCGAATATATGGGAGTGTAGTTTCATTTTGATGATAATTAATGGCCGCAAAACACATATTTGAAGTCACTACATTCCCCACAAAATTCGGGCAAAAATTTGTGGAGAATTTTCCGAAAAATTTTCAATTGCAGATTAAGCCCATATTCTCAAGATAACTAGAAAATGGAGATATGAGCAAGAATTTTTTAAGGCTTTCCCCCATTCAAAACAGTATAGATGACGAAAATGACATTATACTATTTTTAAAGGTGAATTTTGCACTTTTAAATCTTACGATAAGTAATACTTTCACATGTAAATTGTTGTAGCTGTTTAAATACCACTATGATACTTGATTTTATATAATATTGTATTTAGGTACATCGAGAATCTTTTTGGGGCTACTATCTCACCACTTGCTACAAAATGTTGCTGCTTTTATACCCTCTTGGTTTTATCGTTCGAGTATTTTAAGCCGCTTTTTTATTTCTCTAGATTCAATACCTTATTTTTGTTTTTGTTTCAAAATTTCATAATAAATGCAAATATATGAGAGTGTAGTTTCATTTTGATGATAATTAATGTCCACAAAACACATAACGAGCTTATAGCTCAGTGGTACCCGATGCCTTTGATCCCTGGGCCCACAGTGGGGGAAGCTTTGATCCGAAGAAAGGCGCAAGTTCGATTCTCAGTCTGGGCGCCCCGCATGGAATTATTTCTCCCTCCGGGGGGAAATTTGTGAAGTGTTTTCGGGGGTCTAGCTAGCTGGGGTAAAAATCGCCTTGCCGTCACTGTGGTACCTGGGAGGAGGTACTTTGCCGGCACAGGTCTCTTTCGGGGTGGGATTGGTGGGTGCTACGGCACACAGGGTTAGCGTGTCCCTGCCAACTTACACGTTTTGATCCGAAGTCACTACCTTCTCCACATTATCGGACAAAATTTTGTGGAGAATTTTTCAAAAAATTTTCAATTGCAGATTAGGACCATATTCTCAAGATAACTAGAAAGCGACGCTACGAGCAAGACTTCCTCAAGGCTTTCCCCCGTTCGAAGCAGTTTAGGTGCCAGAAATGATATTTTACTATTTTTAAAGGTAAATTTTCCACTTTTATATCTTACGATAAGTAATATCTTCACATGTGAATTGTTGTGCCTGTTGAAATATCACTATGTTTCGTTTTTATTTAATATTGTATTTAGGTACATCGAGTATCATTTTGGGGCTACTATCTCACCACTAGCTACAAAACGTTGCTGCTTTTATAACGTCTTGGTTTATTGTTCGAGTATTTTTAGCCGCTTTTTTATTTCTCTAGATTAATAACCTTATTTTTGTTTTTGTTTTTAAATTTCATAATGAATGCAAATATATGAGAATGTAGTTTCGTTTTCATGATAATTAATGGCCGCAAAACACATATTTGAAATAACTACATCCTCCACAAAATCGCCAAAATTTTGTGGAGAATTTTCCGAAAAATTTCAATTGCACATTAGGCCCATATTCTCAATATAACTAGAAAACGGTGCTACGAACAAGACTTCCTGAAGGCTTTCCTCCAGTTCAAAGCAGTTTAGATGCCGAAATGACATTTTACTATTTCTAAAGGTGAATTTTGCACTTTTAAATCTTACGATAAGTAATACCTTCACATGTGAATTGTTGTGCCTGTTTAAGTACCAATATGATACTTGTTTTTTTTAATATTGTATTTAGGTACACCGAGAATCATTTTAGGGCTACTATCTCACCACTAGCTACAAAACATTACTCCTTTTACAACCTCTTGATTTTATTGTTCGAGTATTTTTATCCGCTTTTTTATTTCTTTAGATTCATAACCTTATTTTTTTTTTTGTTTCTAAATTTCATAATAAATGTGAATATATGAGAGTGTAGTTTCGTTTGATGATAATTAATTGCGACAAAACACATATTTGAAGTTACTACATTCTTCACAAAATCGGGCAAAATTTTATGGAGAATTTTCCGAAAAGTTTCAATTGCAGATTAGGCCCATATTCTCAAGATAACTAGAAAATGGTGCTACGAGCAAGAATTCCTTAAGGCTTTCCCCAGTTCGAAGCAGTTTAGATGCCGAAAATGACATTATAGTATTTTTAAAAGTGAATTTTGCAATTTTAGTGTAACATCCCGAAATTTCGGAGTATTATTTTATTATATTTTATATATTAATCAATAATTCCGGAGGCGATCGAGATATTTCGAGATGTTAGAAGTAACTTAAAATATTATTATTTTTAATAATAATAAGTATTGGTGGCCGCGGGCTAAAAATGCTAAGTCGAGGTGCTAAACGGTTAACTTATCAATAATAAGTATTTCAGATCGGTTTCGTAAAACGAGCATAACTTGCTCATATTTTCTCGAATTCAGGTGATTCTATAACCCAGATGTTCGTAATTAAATATGTGACAACTTTCGTGTTTTAAGTTTTTCAAAATTCTGCCCCGATTGACGGGAAACGGTCCAAATACGAGTTAAAGTAGGGTTTGGCAGCTTTTGTAAATTGAGGGACTGAAAGTGTAAAATGCCCAAAAACGAATTTGACCTTCAAATTCAGTTTCTAGAGCTCATTTCCAGCTCAAAATACATCTGTAAAAACACTCTCAAGTTCTAGAGAGAGAGTGACGTTTTTTAGAGAGAGAAAGAGGAAGAACATGAAGAGAAATGAGTGATCTTGACTCACTTGATTTGGGTTCTTGTTCTAGCTACATAGGGCTTCAATTCTAATGTTTTGGTAAGTTCCTAATCCAAATTTTATGTTTCAATTTCGTTCTTGGGGTTGAATTAGGGTTTTTGGTGAGTTAAAACATCAAGTTAGTTGTTGTTTTGCTTCTTTTGGGGCATGCATGTGAGGTGTTTGATGAAATGCCTCAAAGAAGTGTTGATAATGATATTGATGATTATTATAGACAAAAATCAGTCCTTAATAGAGTTGTTAATCAAGGGGATTTTGTGTTGGTGTTTTTGTAATGATTTGAGTTGAATTGGGTCGATTTTGGGTCAAACCCGTCAACATAAAAACTGCACAAATCATGATTTTGTGAAGGTCATATCTTGCAAACCGTGACTCCATTTGAGGCGTATGAGCACTTTTCGGAAATGTCATTGAGTCTAATTTCCAAAGAATAAGTTTGTATTTACTGTTGTGGTGAAAAAATGGGTCAAAATCTGCTGTCAAAAGTGGGCTGTCCAAATTTGGGTAAATGGTTAAAAAGTGAACGAAGTGTTGTTGTTTGTGTAACAACCCAACCCGTATTAAAACCGGCCCATAAAATTTTTTCCTTTTAATACGCGTTAACTAATACTTTAGGTCCCATTACACATATTCCAAAAAGTATTTGTTATCAAGGTAAGTTCATCGAACTTAAAACATACATTAATGATTTAAACTCCTTCATACAATGGTTCATTAATTAAATCGTAAACCGGTTATAATCATTATGACCCGACTAGTTACGTTTACACCAAACCGAGCATGGTGATTTGGGACTACGCTACCCAAATCCTAATCGAGTCCAAAAGCAAGATCTTCTAAAGCAACCTAGCCGAGATCTCTAATCCCCAAGCTTACCCGAGCCGCCAAGCATGCGAACCTATAAAAATATCAACAACGAGAGGGTAAGCTAACGCTTAGTGAGTGAGAATATACTACATACATATATATGCATAAAATGGACACGCCACAAAATATCAAATACCGCATACCGGAGCATCCAAGCATAAAGGCAAGCTAGTCTAAGCATACCGTAAGATCACTAAGCAATGAGCTTAAGATACATCAACAAAATATAAGTTCGCCAACAACGATGTGAACAATGCCAATAAGCTACACCCGGAGGGTTAGCTACAACACGACAATACAACATTATATGTATACAATATACATATGTATATATATATATATATATATATATATATATATATATATATATATATATATATATATATATATATATCGAATAACATAATTTGCTTACGCTTACAACACAATAACCATGGTTAACCAATCGAACAAGGGAACGGTACTTAAAAGACCGTTGGAGTTCATAACGTCCATTAGTGTTACTTAAACAACGCGTAATCACTAATCCCCCGGGTGATGTCTTAAACAACGCGACTCACTCACCCCCATGACAATGTGGCGTCTTGAACAACGCGACGAATCCACATGCCAATCAACACGATGAGTGGTGTCTTAAACAACGCGACATCCACTCCCATGACAATGTGGCGTCTTAAACAACGCGACAATACCACATGTCAATCAAACAATGAGTAGTGTCTTAAACAACGCGACAATACTACTCGTTACATAGAACGTGTTGTCTTAAACACCGCGACAATTCCACATTCATACCACACCAATAAATATATTATATACGTACACGCATAATTATTCCACTCACAAAATTAACCCTTCGCCATTGGGGTTATATAATCCACATCACACGCCCATGTGATAACGTACACCCAAAGTGTGCACCTCGTCAAAGGTAGTCAACCAAAACGCACAACCGTGCCAATTGGACCTATACACAAGTCCAACAATTCCACCTATATGAGAAGTGAGCTCTATAACCGAGAACCCCTTCACCCGACCCGCACCCATCCTACACATACATATGCATATAGGATATTAACACTCACATTGTCGCCTTGATGAATGCTTCCAAGTAATCCGCGACTCGTCAATGGAAAGTACCTATTCCATTATCACAAATACAACAATACACAATTAGAGTTGACTTACAAACCAACCCAATTCGACACTTAGTGCCATTTTGACCCAAATGCACTTCCAAGCACAAAACGCGCCCAAACTAACCAATAATCACTAACACTAGTGACAATGGCCCTAATAAACCAAATGAACCTAATCTTAAGTGTTAAACACTTATCAATCTCAAAATTTACCCATAAACCCTAATTTTGACCCATAAGGTCAAAATCTCACCATTTACAAGTCTTGACACCAAAACACATTTAACTCGGGTTTATACTTCAACTTAATCCATTTTAAGTTTATAAACCTTATTAAATCAACAATCAGGTCAAAATCATCATCAAACCTAGAGCCAAAATTAGTCAACCAAAAGAACCCTAATTTCATCCAACACCTCAATAATCACTAAATACTAGTGATTTCACCCAATTGCAAGTCTCACAAGCATGAACTTGCACACCAAACCCAAAACCCGACATTAACAACAATAAACCCGAATATTGGCGTTAATCTCCAATTAACAACTAAATGGGTTCTATCTATGAATCATACAATCAAAAGCCCCAAAATTGAATGAAGAACACAAAAACGAATTTCGGAGTTAGAGCTTACCACTAGTATCACCGTGTAGCTAAGAACGAGGAGAACAAACTTGTCAACTACGCCAAAGATCAAAACCCGCTTCTTCCTTTCCAAAATCCCACTTGAATCACTTGGGGTATTTGAGTTTCTTGGGAGAAAATGAAAGAAAAAGGAAAAGAAAAATAAGAAATGAAATGAATGGATGAGGTTAAATCCTCAAATCTGGCTCAAACGCGAAAAGACCAAATTGCCCTTGAACTTCATTTAAATTTACAAGAATCTGGTGCCAGTTCGCACCATTTGCCGCGCCGCGACGATTGCCTCGAACTGGTGACTTTGTTAACAAGCTTTCTGATCTGGATTTATTCGAAACGCCGCGCCGCGGCTCCCTTTGTCGCGCCGCGACACCCAACGTGGCCTGACACATTTTCTCGCATACAAGATTTTAACACCCAAACATGTATCGAACCCTTCATACGCCTGTCGTACATACACAATACACCTATAAATCATGTACGGGGAAAAACGGGGTGTTACAACTCTCCCCCACTTAGACTCGATCACGTCCTCGTGATCCTCGTCACTTAACCAAACGGACCACACTTCACGGTCCTCAAACATAAGTCCAAACCGACTTTCCTAAGCAATTCTTCCCACCGAATTGCCTTTAACAACTAAATCGTCACCCGCGATTTATCAAATCCACAATCCGAGCACTAAAACCATGCTCATTCCCTGACATCGGGAAAACTCAATCAATCTCGTACAAAGATATCAATCCCTTAGCGTACCCTTACCGAGTACAATGCTAAAAGCAACCAAGTCTCAACAACCTGAAACGATGAAGACCGAACCAAAAGAATCCTTATGGATAACACTTACCACTTAACATCCCTTGTAGTGCGCAATACGACCAATACGCAACTATCGCACCATCATAAACAAACGGCTAGAACCGATAGCGCCCAAAACGACTATGGCAACTCTAATCTAAAGGTGAACAAGATCAACTATCGTCACACCCGTAACAACATGTGAGCGAAACACGGCTATCGCATCACTAATCATACAACATGGTCCTCACGACCCCACCATCGGTGTATAAACAACCGATAGTTCCCACAACATGGTCCTTACGACCCCACCATCGGTGTATAAAACAACCGACAGATCACACAACACGAAGGCTGGCCGAAAACACACGCGCCTTAGTGAATCCGAACTACACGCGATTCACTACCATGATGAAGTCAGCGAACCCGAAGATCATGCTTCACCAATCAATAATCCCATGATGAAGTCAGCGGACCCCGAAGGTCATGCTTCACCAATCTCAACACCGGATGAAGTCAGCGGACTCCGAAAGTCATGCTTCACCGATATAATACCTCGCTCATGATGAAGTCAGCGGACCCCGAAGGTCATGCTCCACCAATCGCATACTCCCATAATGAAGTCAGCGGACCCTAAAGGTCATGCTTCATCAATCACCAATACCATGATGAAGTCAGCGGACCCGAAAGTCATGCTTCATCAATCAACGCCCTTTTGGCCTCGAACGACGAGTAGCGTAACATCGCGCTCTGCTACGCCATAGTGAATCCTAACGGATACCACTAACCATTCACACACACGAGCAAGAACCACCTATATCAAACATAGGCACAAAACAGTTATTCTCTAGAAGAGAATCCGACACACACCTCCCTTAATCGAAGGATTTCACCTTGCTCGCCAAACACGTCCATTATCTCTCAATCGAGATTTACCACATTATCACCTCGGTGATAATTCAAATCCAAACCATAAGTACAATTTATCCGAAATTGTAATCTACCACAAATAGACCAAAATCAGGTCTCGACAACATTTTCCGGATCTACCAAAAGCATCATCCGAAATCTCACACTAAAACTTCCTCGTGCGGGAGTGTAACTCCCCCACTTGGAACTACGTCCCATATCCACAACTCGTACAACCGTACAATGCTACCTAAGGTAGACTTTACAACGATTGGGCTCACACGACCCGTCACCATATCTTGCTCCAGCCTTGAGCACACAAAGGATTTCAATCAATCCTTAAACACCTCGAGCAAAAAGTGTACCACGATTACACAAACCATACCTTCGCAATCATCCAATTGCTTTAGTTTGTCAAATTCCACCTAGTCACTCATGTACCTAAGGATTTCACTTCGGTACCCTAAGTACAATGTAACCGCAACATAATCGGAGTCGAACACCACGCTAGTAGGTATAAAAGAGGCACCTAATGTCGCGTCATAAAGACTCCATTACCAACATACATCGAGATTCAAAACACTCGATCTCAAGGGTTTCAGCCCACCCGTCGAACCTCACGGTTCATCGACCTCAACACAAAAGCGAACACGCGCTTAACAACCGAACACCAACCCATTTCTATGGCTTGGTAGAAACATTTTACAAATATCAAGGAATGCTTGGTTACACCAAGTCTTACACCCTTCGCCCGTCAATCAAAACATCGTCATAGGGTACTTCCATTAGGAACGTCACCCATATCAATAACATGCACAACACAATGCATTTAATAAACTCAACTTCAAACGGCACTTAATAAATAATCAAAAGGCATATTTATTAAAACGAAACGTACCCTAACGTCTCCTTGCCACACCCGTCCCCACTAACTTGGGACATTCCAACTTACGATGTCCTTCTTCTTGGCAATTGAAGCACACCATGCCATCACCCTTTGGTACCGAACATTCCCAAGACTTGTGACCCTTCACGCCACAATTGTAACACCTAAACGCACTAGAATCTGTTATACTCGTCCGCGTACCACCCGTGCTCACACTCGGACCCTTAGTCCTCTTACTAGGAGCACCATACGAAACAACCCTTCTCTCACTTGAAGGTTCACCAATCTTTGATCGCGTATACGACTCGAAACCTCTAGCCACGGCGAATAATTCCGCAAACGATTTCGCGTAACCCCAGCTAATCTTATTCTTCAAGTCATCATTCAAGGTTCGATAGAAATCTTGCATCAACAAATTATCATTCCCCAAATACTCTGGGCAAAAATGAGCCTTCGCCATAAAGGTCGTCTTGAGAGTATTCAAATCCATAGAACCCTGTTGCAAATTTCGCAACTCATTACGCATTTCCGATAAATCGGCTGAAGTTCGGAATTCCTCAAAGAATTCCTTCTTAAACCCGTCCTACGATAACGCCATAAACGGTTCACCACTGATAAGATCAATCTTACCATCCAACCAATCCTTTGCCCTATCCCGCAACAAACTAGTAGCGAGTCTTGTCCTCTTCTCATGAGGGCATTCAATAGTACGAAAACACCCTTGGACATCCGAGATCCAAGTTGTGCTTACCAAAGGATCCGGTTTTCCATCGTACATCGGGGGTTTAGTCCTCATGAAGCCCTTAAGACAACGCTTCATTTCACTACTACCCCGAAATTCGGAATACCTCCTATCCATTCTTTCATCCAACGCACTCATTTGCTCCGCAACGGCGGCCGCAACTCTAGTATTAAACTCTTCGTCATTCATCTCGATCTCGTTTCGCGTCGCCATTCTAAAGAATGCAAAATGATTAGTCCACGAACGTATAACACCATACGCACAACACCGCCCCATCTTGCTCAACACCCGTCGTACATCACTTGTTTGACACGATTTGCACCCGTAATAAGGTTTGCAAGTCCTTATTACGCACACACGCCGTATCGACTCGTTAGTACAACGACCGCTTCGCTCGATGATATAAACCAACACAACGCAAATTCTACGCGATATAAGCACCCGCAAGAATTATTATCACAACACAATAATATATTAATAATATCCGCATTACTAATATAAACGTTAGTCCACCTACAAACAAGGCACTAACTATAACCTATTCCGACCCGTACTCCTACAAGTCCCGCAACAAATTAAGCACACACAAAAGTCTAAGTCTAGGCACCTATCTCAAGTCACCTAAATCCCTTAGACCATGCTCTGATACCACTTGTAACAACCCAACCCGTATTAAAACCGGCCCATAAAATTTTTTCCTTTTAATACGCGTTAAATAATACTTTAGGTCCCATTACACATATTCCAAAACGTATTTGTTATCAAGGTAAGTTCATCGAACTTAAAACATACATTAATGATTTAAACTCCTTCATACAATGGTTCATTAATTAAATCGTAAACCGGTTATAATCATTATGACCCGACTAGTTACGTTTACACCAAACCGAGCATGGTGATTTGGGACTACGCTACCCAAATCCTAATCGAGTCCAAAAGCAAGATCTTCTAAAGCAACCTAGCCGAGATCTCTAATCCCCAAGCTTACCCGAGCTGCCAAGCATGCGAACCTATAAAAATATCAACAACGAGAGGGTAAGCTAACGCTTAGTGAGTGAGAATATACTACATACATATATATGCATAAAATGGACACGCCACAAAATATCAAATACCGCATACCGGAGCATCCAAGCATAAAGGCAAGCTAGTCTAAGCATACCGTAAGATCACTAAGCAATGAGCTTAAGATACATCAACAAAATATAAGTTCGCCAACAACGATGTGAACAATGCCAATAAGCGACACCCGGAGGGTTAGCTACAACACGACAATACAACATTATATGTATACAATATACATATGTATATATATATATATATATATATATATATATATATATATATATATATATATATATATCTCGAATAACATAATTTGCTTACGCTTACAACACAATAACCATGGTTAACCAATCGAACAAGGGAACGGTACTTAAAAGACCGTTGGAGTTCATAACGTCCGTTAGTGTTACTTAAACAACGCGTAATCACTAATCCCCCAGGTGATGTCTTAAACAACGCGACTCACTCACCCCCATGACAATGTGGCGTCTTGAACAACGCGACGAATCCACATGCCAATCAACACGATGAGTGGTGTCTTAAACAACGCGACATCCACTCCCATGACAATGTGGCATCTTAAACAACGCAACAATACCACATGTCAATCAAACAATGAGTAGTGTCTTAAACAACGCGACAATACTACTCGTTACATAGAACGTGGTGTCTTAAACACCGCGAAAATTCCACATTCATACCACACCAATAAATATATTATATACGTATACGCATAATTATTCCACTCACAAAATTAACCCTTCGCCATTGGGCTTATATAATCCACATCACACGCCCACGTGATAACGTACACCCAAAGTGTGCACCTCGTCAAAGGTAGTCAACCAAAACGCACAACCGTGCCAATTGGACCTATACACAAGTCCAACAATTCCACCTATATGAGAAGTGAGCTCTATAACCGAGAACCCCTTCACCCGACCCGCACCCATCCTACACATACATATGCATATAGGATAGTAACACTCACATTGTCGCCTTGATGAATGCTTCTAAGTAATCCGCGACTCGTCAATGGAAAGTACCTATTCCATTATCACAAATACAACAATACACAATTAGAGTTGACTTACAAACCAACCCAATTCGACACTTAGTGCCATTTTGACCCAAATGCACTTCCAAGCACAAAATGCGCCCAAACTAACCAATAATCACTAACACTAGTGACAATGGCCCTAATAAACCAAATGAACCCAATCTTAAGTGTTAAACACTTATCAATCTCAAAATTTACCCATAAACCCTAATTTTGACCCATAAGGTCAAAATCTCACCATTTACAAGTCTTGACACCAAAACACATTTAACTCGGGTTTATACTTCAACTTAATCCATTTTAAGTTTATAAACCTTATTAAATCAACAATCAGGTCAAAATCATCATCAAACCTAGAGCCAAAATTAGTCAACCAACAGAACCCTAATTTCATCCAACACCTCAATAATCACTAAATACTAGTGATTTCACCCAATTGCAAGTCTCACAAGCATGAACTTGCACACCAAACCCAAAACCCGACATTAACAACAATAAACCCGAATATTGGCGTTAATCTCCAATTAACAACTAAATGGGTTCTATCTATGAATCATACAATCAAAAGCCCCAAAATTGAATGAAGAACACAAAAACGAATTTCGGAGTTAGAGCTTACCACTAGTATCACCGTGTAGCTAAGAACGAGGAGAACAAACTTGTCAACTACGCCAAAGATCAAAACCCGCTTCTTCCTTTCCAAAATCCCACTTGAATCACTTGGGGTATTTGAGTTTCTTGGGAGAAAATGAAAGAAAAAGGAAAAGAAAAATAAGAAATGAAATGAATGGATGAGGTTAAATCCTCAAATCTGGCTCAAACGCGAAAAGACCAAATTGCCCTTGAACTTCATTTAAATTTACAAGAATCTGGTGCCAGTTCGCACCATTTGCCGCGCCGCGACCTAATTCGTCGCGCCGTGACGATTGCCTCGAACTGGTGACTTTGTTAACAAGCTTTCTGATCTGGATTTATTCGAAACGTCGCGCCGCGGCACCCTTTGTCGCGCCGCGACACCCAACGTGGCCTGACACATTTTCTCGCATACAAGATTTTAACACCCAAACATGTATCGAACCCTTCATACGCCTGTCGTACATACACAATACACCTATAAATCATGTACGGGGAAAAACGGGGTGTTACAGTTTGGAATTTTGAACATGATGGTAGTGTCAACCATTTTAGGGTGTTGTTGGGTCCAAATTACCACATATAGTGGTGATGGGATGGGTCTTTTGGGTCAAGTGCGATAGGCGTTAAATTTGTACTTGTTTGTGTGCGGGTTGAAATTACCACCCGTAGTGGTAATTTAGTGATGTCCATTGAGTGTATAAATGGGCGGGTTTTAGTGAGCAAGTGGAAACCCGAGGCTAAGGGTTAGTGGTGTCGGATTCTCTTATAGAGAATTGGTTTTTATGTGTTTATGTGCCTATGTGTTATATAGGTGATTACTTGCTCGGATGTAATGATGGCGATTGCACTTACATGGTTATGCGTGCTTGCGTTTCCAAGGTGAGTGGAGTATTTATATGTGCATGTATATAAGTTGTTTACTTGTAGGTGAAGTGGCGAGTGACACCGGGCAAAAGGATTCACTCTTTGTTGGCCACATGATATGTGGCGAGTGACATTCGGTTGCGAGGGTTCACTCTTTGTTGGCCACTTGGTGCATTGTGTTGAATGATGTCTCTAATGTATGACTCGCTCTTTGTTGGCCACATTGCGTTCGGGGAAAGTGGTGAGTGCGATTGCTTGAAGCCTACTCTTTGTTGGCCACTTGTGAGGATGCAGGAAGTGTTATCAATTGAGACCACACTTTTCATTGGGGTGTACATGGTGGTGCCATCCGGGAGGCGCCTTTGTTGGCCGTGTACACGAGTTGTTGGTGCTACTCATGTGATGATTAGCACATTTGAGAATGGTTAACCACTTTTGCGTTGTATGTTGAATTTTGGTAGTGTAGCGTGTTATATTCTTGTTATGCAATTAACATGCAAGCTTGTACTCGGTTGTGCTTATTTGCGCTGATGATGCTAACTTATATGTGGATTGGTGTTGGTATGCGGTTGCTTTACTAGCTTGTATACGGAATTGTGTTGGTTGTGCAGGGAAGCAGGTTATATATGTATGCATGTAAGTATTGCACTTACTAAGCTTTTGCTTACTCCCTCGTTATTTACCATTTTTTATAGGTACCGGAAGATTTGGCTTGAAGCTATCTAGTTGTTAGACTAGACGTTTAGGAGGGATTGTGCTTGGTAGATTAGGCTTGTAGCCTTTGGACTCGGGTGGGGGATTGGTGAAATCCCGGGATCATGCTCTTGGTATCAGGTTGGGATTTTGATGTCTTAACTCGTGATTTGTTGTAATTTGGGTTAAAATTTGACGCTTTAAAATTTGTAAATGGATTCATTTATATATGTTATGGGATGATTTGATGTGTTAAGATTTATTAAAATGGTAATGTGAGTTAATTTAGCACCAGTCAACAGAGTAAGCCGCGCCGCGGTGTTTCGGGCCGCGACGCGCCCCTACGTGTATTTTGGTTACAGCCCTTGTTGATAAGAGCTGACCTTCAGTTTCAGTTGTGGACCGCGTCACGGTTCCACGAGGCGCGACGCGCCTTAGTACAGGAAATGATGGTCACCCAACTTTAAAAGAAAAAAAATTGTCATTTTTCGAAAACGGGTTGTGTTCGTTTCAAATGGTATCAGAGCATGGTCTAAGGGATCTAGGTAACTTTGTGTTAGGTGCCTAGACTTAGACTTAACGATGTGGACTTGTAGTAATACGGGTCGGTGTGATGATAGTTAGTGCCTTAGCATAGGTACACTAACTAGGATTTGTGTATATGTGGGGCCTGGATTTGGTGTTTGTACTTGTGCCTTAGATAGATAGTCACCTAAAGTAGTAGGTCGACTAAGAGGCTACTTTGACTATAAATCCTTACGGGGTAGGATGACTTGTGATTGTGAAATATGTGTATACATTGTTATATTGTGTATATATGTATATATAGTTTTTGTGCGGTATCCTAGGGACGAATCTATTAGAGAGATTCAGTTATTTGGTGTTTTGAGTTATCAAGTCCACCGTAAGGACTTTGATCATTCGGGTGTATTAGGAGTTGTCGCGTGTTTCGTTTTGTGTGAATGTTGCACTAGTCCGGGTAAAGTACTTTATGTGGACATGTGGAAGTGGTAAGGTACTCAATTGTATTAATGCTTGATCTCCATTATTACAACCGTGTATCTTGGCACCAAGCATGACATGTCTAGTACCGAATGGACGAATGTGGCATGGTTGGGGTAGTTTCGGGACGACTTAGGAATCGTGTATTGGTCCCTAGATTATGGTGAATTCATTTTCAGAGAGAGCCGCACCGCGGGAATTCTTGCCGCACCACGGCTATGCATTATACCTGATGGTAAGTTTGTTGGAAGTTCCTGATATCATAATGCACTGTTGGCCGCGCCACGGGTATATGAAGCCGCGTCACGGGTGTTGACTTGAATTGAAGGAATCGTGTCTAGTTTCGGTCGAAGAGTCTTACAGTGGGTATGGTTAGCTAAAGTGGGTAGGTGAAGTCAAGGTATTGACGCGTACGTGGTCACCCTAAGTAGTGGGTGTACTGTTGATATTGACTTTGGTATAGTGATTTACCATAACTAGGATATTGGACGTGAGTGTCTGGCAGAGACTTGGATCCCGTACTGGGATGTAATAGGTCTCTTTAGTGTGTTTTCTATTGGTACTCGGGTGAGTACAGAGTTAGTGAATCTGGTAGCGATTCTGGGTGTAGGTCGTCTACGACGATGATGTATCGGTGTGTGCTTGGGTTGTTAAACTCGCAGGAGTGAGACCCCTCATGTGATGCTTTGTGTTGGTTGTTTGTGGAATTAGGGTAAGTTCCTTATGGAATCTTCCCAATATTAATGGTTGTGTCGGTATTCGGTGGAATGTAAGCCTTGGTGTTACCAAGCAGTCCTTAGTATGTTGTGAAGGATTTAGCTAAGCTATGTTGCATAGCTTAAGTGAGTTCATTGTGGTGTGTGTTCGTTGGGGTGATTGATGGTCTAGTGAACCGTAAGGTTCATCGGGTAAGTATGACCTCGGGTCATACAGTGGAGCGTTGGACAATTTCAGGTATATGGAACCCTAAGGATCGAGATTTTAACTTCGATAGAGGGTAATGGGAGTTTGATGACACTGCGTCAGGTGCCTCTCTTATACCTGCTAGTGTGATGTGTGACTCTGATGTTGGTGTAGACATGATGTACTTAGGGTATTATCGAGAGACCCTTTGGTGCAATGGTGATGGCAATGGGGAAATTATCGGTCGATTGCGATCCGATGATTTCAATAGCCAAATTTCGTGATGGTTTTCGTGCATACTTCGTGTGAAGTGAAGTGGGACGAATGAACACTGTAGTCATTTTCTATGTACAACTCGGGAGTGGTGATGAGTTGCGTGTTGATGGGCTCGCGAGATGGGTGAAACTGTTGCTCCTAAGAGCTCGGTGGGTTGTAATGATAGGCAAGGCGACTATAGACATAACTTTCTACTAGGTTGCGACTGATGATGATGTGTTGTTTAATGCGGGCGACAAATTCGTTGGGGTCTGAGTGGTCACTCATCTCCATGAGAGTGAGCAAAGGCCCGTTAGCAATAAATTGTTAATCGAATGGAAGGTCGAGTGAACTCGACTGATAGGTGGGACGGATAGAGCATGATGGCATATGCCTAGGCTCGGTGATGTGTGAAGGGATTTTGTGAGAGTCTACCCCGAGGGAGACGGGTGCGACTCGCGTTAGTAAAGGTGCAATGTCATTGTGAGTATGATGTTGTGGATGTTTGCATTAGATGAATTCAGGGGTTGGAGTTGATTCTTGAGAATTCGGTGTCTATATGATCAGGGATGATGATGGTCATGTATGTTGACGAACGATGAGTTCGCAGGATGTTACCATCCTCGCGACTTGAGTGTGGAGTAGAACCCTAAGTGGGGGAGTTTTACTATTCCCCGAGGGGGGTCTTGTTAGTGTGGAACGATAAGAAGTGTCAGAGAGAAATGTAATGGACCTCAATAAGGATGCGAATTCCTAACGAGGTTGAGTGGCATGTTGTCGTTATGGGACTCAAGGTCGAGCATTACAACCGGCGAGTCATGATTCGAAGAGATTGTGTGGGGGATTTTCGTGATGATGGTTGTGTGGGGCTTAGGTCCTCATAAAAAGGGGAGTCGGGAATCGCCAAATGGTAGTGTGAAGCCCATTGTGATCCCTTAGGGTCCTGAAGTAGGGGTGAGGGTATACCCCATAGGGGTGTATCCGTAGTGTAAATTTGGAAAGTTGAAAATCCCAGATGGTGTTGGTAAGCGATTCTGAGTTTTGTTTCGAGGAGATTAAATCGTTTTCCCTGTTATGGAAGCATGTTTGTGGAAATCGCTAGTGGATTATTCCGCTTTGCGAGTGATCATAGGGTGTGTTGTGCCGGAACCAAGTGCTTCACTTAGAAGCGCTCGGTTGTAACTTGATTTTCGAGGGTGTGTCACCTTGATATGAGAGATTTTGGTGTGTTGTGATGCCAAGACCTTCCTTGACGGGCGGTCAAGGCAAGAGGATCATCCGGTGTTGGTGAGCGTATTGGGGGTTGTGCGACTGGTGACAGGGAGAGAGCTTGTTGGTGATGGCTTGTTAGTACACGAATAGTTTTCATACTAGTGTTAGAAAGCCGTTGGTCATTGGAATATGATGAGGATCGATAAGAAACCATGTGTGATGGGGTGGTGAATTATTGAACGTATTGCTTAATGACGTTTCCCTGAATTAATTCAAAGACGAGCAATTGAGGTGTGTAAGTTGAAGGTACTTCTAGTGCCCTGAGAAGGTTAGCAATGGTGGTAACTGAGATTTCACCATGAAACGAATTGGTTTGAGTGTGGGTTGTGAATGTGTAAATTTTGTTGATGAGTAGCGCGGATCACGGGGACGTGATCAGTTATAAGTGGGGAGAGTTGTAACATCCCGAAATTTCGGAGTATTATTTTATTATATTTTTATATATTAATTAATAATGCCGGAGGCGATCGAGATGTTTTGAGATGTTAGAAGTGACTTAAAATATTATTATTTTTAATAATAATAAGTATTGGTGGCCGCGGGCTAAAAATGCTAAGTCGAGGTGCTAAACGGTTAACTTGTCAATAATAAGTATTTCGGAGCTGTTTCATAAAACGAGCATAATTTGCTCATATTTTCTTGGATTGAGGTGATTTCGAAAACCCAGACTTTCGTAATTAAATATGTGACAACTTTCGTGTTTTAAGTTTTTCAAAATTCTGCCCTGATTGACGAGAAACAGGCCAAATACGAGTTAAAGTAGGGTTTGACAGCTTTTGTAAATTGAGGGACATAAAGTGTAAAATGCCAAAAAACGAATTTGACCTTCAAATTCAGATTCTAGTGCTCATTTCCTGCTCAAAACACATCTGGAAAAACACTCTCAAGTTCTAAAGAAAGAGAGTGACATTTTTTAGAGAGAGAAAGAGGAAGAACATGGAGAGAAATGAGTATTCTTGACTCACTTGATTTGGGTTCTTGTTCTAGCTACATAGGGCTTCAATTCTAATGTTTTGGTAAGTTCCTAATCCGAATTTTATGTTTCAATTTCGTTCTTGGGGTTGAATTAGGGTTTCGTTAAGGCTTTCCCCCATTTGAAGCGGTTTAGATGCCGAAAATGACATTTTACTATTTTTAAATGTAAATTTTGCACTTTTGGATCTTACGATAAGTAATACCTTCACATATGAATTGTTGTATCTGTTTAAATACCGCTATGATACTTGTTTCTATTTAATATTGTATTTAAGTATATAGAGAATCATTTTGGAGCTACTATCTCACCACTAGCTACAAAACGTTGATGCTTTTACGACGTCTTGGTTTTATTGTTCGAGTATTTTTAGCCGCTTTTTTATTTCTCTAGATTCATAAACTTATTTGTGTTTTTTTCTAAATTTCTTATTGAATGCGAATATATGAGATTGTAGTTTCGTTTTTGATGATAATTAATGGCCTCAAAACACATATTTGAAATCACTACATTTCCCAGATAATCGGGCAAAATTTTGTGCAGAATTTTTTGAAAAACTTTCAATTGCAGATTATGCCCATATTCTCAAGATAACTAGAAAATGGCACTACGAGCAAGACTTTCTCAAGGCTTTCCCCCGTTCGAAGCAGTTTAGGTGCCGGAAATGACATTTTACTATTTTTAAAGGTGAATTTTGCACTTTTAGATCTTACGAGAAGTAATACCTTCACATGTGAATTGTTGTGCCTTTTTAAATACCACTATGATTCTTTTTTTTTTACTAATATTGTATTTAGGTACATTAAGAATATTTTGGGGCTACTATCTCACCACTAGCTACAAAACGTTGCAGCTTTTATAACGTCTGGTTTTATTGTTCGAGTATTTTTAGCCGCTTTATTATTTCTCAAGATTCATAACCTTATTTTTGTTTTTGTGTCTAATTAATTTCATAATGAATGCGAATATATGAGAAGTGTAGTTTTGTTTTAATGATAATCAATGGCCGCAAAACACATATATGAAGTCACTACATTCTCCACAAAATAGGGCAAAATTTTGTGGAGAATTTTCTGAAAAATTTTTTAATTGCAGATTAGGTCCATTTTCTCAAGATAACTAGAAAACGGTACTATGAGCAAGACTTCCTTAAGGCTTTCCCCCGTTCGAAGCAGTTTAGATGTTAAAAATGAGATTTTACTATTTTTAAAAATGAATTTTGCAACTTTAAATCATACAATAAGTAATACCTTCACATGTGAATTGTTCTGCCTCTTTAAATACCACTATGATACTTATTTTTATTTAATATTGTATTTAGGTACATCGAGCATCATTTTGGGACTACTATCTCATAACTAGCCACCAAACATTGCAGCTTTTATAACGTCTTGGTTTTATTGTTCGAGTATTTTTACCGCTTTTTTATTTCTCTAGATTCATAACCTTATTTTCTTTTTTGTTTCTAAATTTCATATTGAATTCGAATATATAAGAGTGTAGTTTCATTTTGATGATAATTAATGACCGCAAAATACATATTTGAAGTCACTACATTCCCCACAAAATCGGGCGAAATTTTGGGGAGAATTTTTCGAAAAATTTTCAATTTCAGATTAGGCCCATATTCTCAAGATAACTAGAAAACGGCGCTATGCGCAAGACTTCTTTAAGGCATTCCCCCTTTCGAAACAGTTTAGATGCCGAAAATGACATTTTATTATTTTTAAAGGTGAATTTTTGAAATTTTAGATCTTACGATAAGTAATACCTTCACATGTGAATTGTTGTGACAGTTTAAATACCACTATGATAATTTTTTTTATCTAATATTGTATTTAGGTACATCGAGAATTATCTTGGAACTACTATCTCATAACTAGCCACAAAACCTTGCTGCTTTTATAACGTTTTGGTTTTATTATTGAAGTATTTTTACCGCTTTTTTATTTCTCTAGATTCATAACCTTATTTTCCACTTTTGGATCTTACAATAAGTAATACCTTCACGTGTGAATTGTTGTACCTGTTTAAATACCGCTATGATACTTTTTTTATTTAATATTGTATTTAGGTACATCGAGAATCATTTTGGAGCTACTATCTCACCACTAGCTACTAAACGTTGCTGCTTTTAAACCGTCTTGGTTTTATTGTTCGAGTATTTTTAGCCGCTTTTTTATCTCTCTAGATTCAAAACCTTATTTTTGTTTTTGTTTCTAAATTACTCAATAAATGCGAATATATGAGTGTGTAGTTTCATTTTAATGATAATTAATGGGCGCAAAACAAATATTTGAAGTCACTACATTCTCCACAAAATTGGGCAAAATTTTGTGGAGAATTTTTCTAAAAATTTTTAATAGCTGATTAGGCTCATATTCTCAAGATAACTAGAAAACGGTGCTACGAGCAAGACTTCCTTAAGGCTTTCCTCCGTTCGAAGCAGTTTAGATGCTGAAAATGATATTCTACTATATTTAAAAGTGAATTTTGCAATTTTAAATCTTACGGTAAGTAATACCTTCACATGTGAATTGTTGTGCCTCTTTAAATACAACTATGATACTTGTTTTTATTTAATATTGTATTTATGTACATCGAGAATTATTTTGGGGCTACTATATCACCACTAGCTACAAAACGTTGCTGCTTTTACAACGTCTTGGTTTTATTGTTCGAGCATTTTTAGCAGCTTTTTTATTTCTCTAGATTCATAACATTATTTTTGTTTTTGATTCTAAATTTCATATTAAATGCGAATATATGAGGCTGTAGTTTTGTTTTGATGATAATTAATAGCCCCAAAACACGTATTTGAAGTCAATACATTTCTCACAAAATCGGGCAAAATTTTGTGAAGAATCTTCTGAAAAATTTTCAATTTCAGATTAGGCTCATATTCTCATGATAACTACAAAACAGCGCTACGAGCAAGATTCTTAAGGCATTCCCCTGTTCGAAACAGTTTAGATGCCGAAAATGATATTTTACTATTTTTAAAGATGAATTTTGCAATTTTAGATCTTACGATAAGTAATACCTTCACATGTGAATTGTTGTGACAGTTTAAATACTACTATGATACTTGTTTTTATTTAATATTGTATTTAGGTACATCGAGAATCATCTTGGGACTACTATCTCATAACTAGCCACAAAACCTTGCTGCTTTTATAACGTCTTGGTTTTATTGTTCGAGTATTTTTACCGCTTTTTTATTTCTCTTTATTCATAACCTTATTTTTGTTTTTATTTCTAAATTTCATATTGAATTCGAATATATAAGAGTGTAGTTTCGTTTTAATGATAATTAATGGCCGCAAAAAACATATTTGAAGTCACTACAATCTCCACAAAATCTGACGAAATTTTGGGGAGAATTTTTCGAAAAATTTTCCATTGCAGATTAGGCCCATATTCTCAAGATAACTAGAAAACGGCACTACGAGCAAGACTTCCTTAAGGCTTTCCCCCGTTCGAAATAGTTTAGATGATGAAAATGACATTATACTATTTTTAAAGGTGAATTTCGCACTTTTAGATCTTACGATAAGTAATACCTTCACATGTGAATTGTTGTACCTGTTTAAATACCACTATGATACTTATTTTTATTTAATATTGTATTTAGGTACAAAGAGAATCATCTTGGGACTACTATCTCATAACTAGCCACAACACCTTGCTGCTTTTATAATGTCTTGGTTTTATTGTTCGAGTATTTTTACCGCTTTTTTATTTCTCTGGATTCATAACCTTATTTTTGTTATTTTTCCTAAATTTCATATTGAATTCGAATATATAAGAGTGTAGTTTCGTTTTGATGATAATTAACCACCGCAAAACACATATTTGAAGTCACTACATTCCCCACAAAATCGGACAAAACTTTGTAGAGAATTTTCCTAAAAATTTTCAATTGTAGATTAGACCCATATTCTCAAGATAACTAGAAAACGGTGCTACAAGCAAGACTTCCTTAATACTTTCCCCCCTTCGAAGTAGTTAAGATGTCGAAAATGACAGTTTACAATTTTTAAAGGTGAATTTTGCACTTTTAGATCTTACGATAAGTAATACCTTCACGTGTGAATTGTTGTGCCTGTTTAAATACCACTATGAAACTTTTTTATTTAATATTGTATTTAGTTACATCGAGAATCATTTTAGGGCTACTATCTTACCACTAGCTACAAAATATTGCTGCTTTTATACCGTCTTGGTTTTATTGTTCGAGTATTTTTAGCCGCTTTTTTATTTCTATAGATTCATAACCTTATTTTTATTTTTATTTCTAATTTTCATAATAAATGCGAATATATGAGAGTGTAGTTTCATTTTGATGATAATTAATGGGCACAAAACAAATATTTGAAGTCATTACATTCTCCACAAAATTGAGCGAAATTTTGTGGAGAATTTTTCGAAAATTTTTTAATTGCAGATTAGGCTCATATTCTCAAGATAACTAGAAAATGGTGCTACGAGCAAGAATTCCTTAAGGCTTTCCTCCGTTCGAAGCAGTTTAGATGCCAAAAATAACATTTTACTATTTTTAAAAGTGAATTTTGCAAATTTTAGATCTTACGTTAAGTAATACCTTCACATGTAAATTGTTGTGTGTCATAACCCGACCTTAACCATAAGGACGAATACAATAACATATGATATCATCGCGAGGTATTGACCTCTATATGCGACGTTTTTCAAAAACTGCATTCGTTTTTACAATACAAACCATAACTTTTATTACAAATACAAGGTTTAAACAAGATAATAATGATTATCATTTAGCGATAATCTTAGACTTACAAACTTTACATGTGATAATAACAATACGACTTCCAACATATTTTACATTACAAATCCTCCGATATGCAGTTTTGTTTTTGACACAAATAGGCATACTCAAGATCTTGCTTAAATTCAACATGTTGCAGCGGAAGCTTTTAGTTATCACCTGAGAATAAACATGCTTAAAACGTCAACATAAAGTTGGTGAGATATAGGTTTAATGTCGGCAGCGTTATGAATATAGACCACAAGATTTCATATATAAACGTTTTAATAAAAATATTCTAAGTTGTTGAGCACTTGATAACCATACTTAACATTTAATCAACGTCGCATATTCCCTTTATTATGAAATCTTACTACACTGTACCAAGTGTAGTTACCGAAACGAAGTACTGTGCAACCGTTGAATACTGGTCGTCCAGTCCGGTTGGGGTTGTCAGGCCCGATAGATCTATCAACAGGATTCGCGTTTACAATACCTCATGTAAATAATAGTTACCAAGTTACAGGGAAGTATGCCAGTGGTACAACTCAACGTAGAATATATATTTTTAATCACTTGTGTCCATAACGTAAATCATAAAATGCATGTATTCTCATCCCGAAATATTTAGAGTTTAAAAGTGGGACTATATACTCACTTTTGCCTTGAAGGTATTTATCACGACTTGGTCTCCGATAGATATCACGAACCTAACCATATATAATATATCAACATATTTTCTTTTTAAGTAATCGTTATATATATATATATATATATATATATATATATATATATATATATATATATATATATATATACACTTCTAATACTTTTAATATTTTCTTAGTCCGTAGTTAGCAGTCCGATGTTAGTGGTCCACAATTAGTTGCTTAAATAAAATAAATAAAGACCCCATCGTATTCGTATTGATCAGAATTAATCTCGACCCATGGTACCATGTTGTCAAGTGACGTGTTGCGTACATAAAGTACCGTGTTGTCAAATGACGTGTTGCGTACAATCATGAGGTCTTATGATTAATCTTCTCGTGTTGTTTACGGGTGGTCCTGAAATATATAAAATCAAATCATAAGTAAATATATATGAAATATCATATTAATTAGAAATATATGATTAATTTAATTTTTCTCCAAATATTTTCGTAGCTAAACTAGCTTCGGATACCCGATCTTGTTTTAGTCGTAGTTTCCTCATTACAACTCCGTTTTTGTTGGTTCAACTAGCCACTTCCTTGGATCGAGTCAAATTTTAAGAATATGAACTGAAAATACCTTAGGTTGTATTCGAAATCACAGGTTATAGGTCAAAATTTGGTGAAACTTATGAAAGTGATCATTTTCCATCATAAAAACAACATTTAATGATCATTTTTCTAAAAATACTTACACTTTGAGTTAAACCATGAAATTTTTATGTGTTAACATATTCATAAGAAATATCATTTTTCCAGAACATAAACTTCCAATTCAAAGTTCAAGATAGTTTTTAATTATCCAACCCAAAACAGTCCCCGATTGTACTCCGACGACGTAGATTCAGTTTTTAAGATGTTCTTTGTAAAACCAAGTTATATCTTGTTAAGTTAGCATATCATTATGATATATTACAGGTCTTGAAGTATTTTAAAAGTCAAGTTAGAAGGATCTATTTAGTTTGCGAACAAGTTTGAAATCATTCAAACTATGTTCTTGTTGTTAAAATTTTACAACACAAAATAAGATAGCTATATAAATATGAATCGAATAAGGTTATGAACAAGGTTACTACCTCAATTTACTTGGACAAAGTTGCTGTAAAAGATGAGTAAAATCCTAAAACCAAAAGAGTAGTGGAGTTGGATCAAAAGGTTGGAAGTAAACTTGTATTTTTGGAAGGATTATTGAAGTTTTCTTGTAAGGAATTTATTATGATGATTAAGGCTTGTTTTTGAAGCTAGATCTTCATGGTTATTTGCTGAGATTATGAAGAACACTTAAAGTTCCTAAGAGTGTGTTTTTGGTTAGAGAAAATGTGTAGTAAAAATGAAATTGGAATGGAGTATAAATGGTGGTGAAAAGATGTATAAATTTGTAATATTGTGCAAAAGTCTTGTAATATGCCAAATTGATTAATCATGCATGCTAAGATCCAAAATTGGCTGACTCATGGCTACTAATAAAGTGATTGTGATGTGTATATACCAATAGTAAATACGTATAGAAGCTGGGTATGATACGGGTACATATACCCTAGATATACGTATAAAAATCTTGAGAAAACGGAACGAGGATTCAAATATAGCTATCTTTTGTAAATATACTTATATTGTTTTATGTATATAAATCCTTTAAAAGTGATAAAATACATATCTATACGATACATGTATAAGCATTATAAGTTTTAAGTATTTAAGTCGAAGAACGTCACATATAGTTATCGTTTTGAAAACTTAAGTTAGTAGTCTCAAAATATACTTATAACTCATTGTTATTAGTACACAATGAGATGTTAAAACATTCTTAGATCATGTTAAATATATAAAAATACATATATATACATAAACGTATAATTATCGTATGTTATATAGTTCGTGATATCATCGGTCAAATTGGACGGTCAAACGTTGTGTAAAACTCTTTTCAAAAACATAAGTCTCAACAATTTAGATTGCTTATCATGTTGGTAAGGTTTAATTTATATAAATATTAATCTTATAAGTGTAAAACGATCGGAAAAATCCGGGTCGTTACAATACCTACCCGTTAAATAAATTTCGTCCCGAAATTTTAAAGTTGTACCTATTTTGCGTTCTCGGGAAACAAATGCGGGTACTTTTGTTTCATCTGATCCTCTCGTTCCCAAGTAAACTCGGGACCTCTTCGAGCATTCCAACGAACCTTAACGATTGGTATGTTGCTCTGCTTGAGCCGTTTAACTTCACGGTCCATGATTTTGACTGGTTCTTCTATGAATTGTAGTTTCTCATCGACTTGGATTTCTTCAAGAGGAATGGTGAGGTCTTCCTTTGCAAGACACTTCTTAAGGTTTGATACGTGAAATGTATTATGTACTCCGGCGAGTTGTTGCGGTAACTCGAGTCGATAAGCTACCGGTCCAATGCGTTCGATGATCTTGAACGGGCCTACATACCTTGGGTTCAGTTTACCCTTTTTACCGAAACGTATTACACCTTTCCAAGGTGACACCTTTAGCATAACCATGTCACCGATCTGAAACTCTAATGGTTTCCTTCGGACATCGGCGTAGCTCTTTTGGCGACTACGGGCTGTTTTCAATCTCTCCTTGATTTGTACTATCTTCTCAGTCATTTCGTGTATGATCTCGGGACCAGTTAATTGTCGATCTCCTACTTTATTCCAACAGATAGGGGATCTACACTTCCTTCCATATAATGCTTCGAATGGTGCAGCTTTAATGCTCGCATGATAACTGTTATTATACGAGAATTCTGCTAATGGTAGATATTTATCCCATCCGTTTCCAAAATCGATCACGCATGCCCTGAGTATGTCTTCAAGAGTCTGAATTGTTCTTTCACTCTGCCCGTCAGTTTGTGGATGATATGCGGTGCTCATATCCAAACGAGTTCCCAGTACCTCCTGTAGTGATTGCCAGAACTTTGATGTAAATCTACTATCACGATCAGATATAATGGAAATAGGTATTCCATGCCTTGAAACAATTTCCTTTATATACAATCGTAATAGTTTCTCCATTCTATCTGTTTCCTTTATAGGCAAGAAATGTGTAGATTTGGTGAGACGATCAACTATTACCCAAATGGTGTCATAACCCCAAGCAGTCTTAGGTAACTTTGTGATGAAATCCATGGTAATACCATCCCATTTCCATTCTGGGATTTCTGGTTGTTGAAGTAACCCTGACGGCTTCTGGTGTTCTGCTTTGACTTTGAAACAAGTTAAACATTCCCCAACATATGTTGCAACATCTGTCTTTAAATTAGGCCACCAATAATGCGTCTTAAGATCTTGATACATCTTTCCAACTCCAGGATGTATCGAGTATCTTGTCTTATGTGCCTCGTTCAATATCAACTTCCTTAATCCACCCAACTTTGGTACCCAAATACGGTTTGCAAAATATCGAATTCTGTCTTCCCGTATAACGAGTTGCTTCTCATACTTTTTCATTATTTCATTTCCTATGTTTTCTTTAGTAAGGGCTTCTCGTTGAGCCTCTTTGATTTGTGAGTTGAGATTCATGCGAATTTTTATGTTCATTGCTCGTACTCGAATTGGTTCCCGTTCCTTTCTGCTTAAAGCGTCGGCCACTACGTTCGCTTTGCCGGGATGATAGCGAATTTCACAATCATAGTCATTTATCAGCTCGACCCACCTACGTTGCCTCATGTTCAGCTGTTTCTGATCGAAGATATGTTGAAGGCTTTTATGATCGGTAAACACAGTGCATTTAACCCCATATAAGTAGTGTCTCCATATCTTCAATGCACACACTACTGCTCCCAGTTCTAGATCATGCGTCGTGTAATTCCGCTCGTGAATCTTCAATTGACGAGATGCGTATGCAATAACTTTCTTTCGTTGTATATGGACGCAACCAAAACCTTGTCGCGAAGCATCACAATATATCTCAAAATCATCGTTCCCTTCAGGTAACGATAAAATAGGCGCCGTAGTCAACTTCTTCTTTAGTAATTGAAATGCACTATCCTGCTCAGAAGTCCATTCGTACTTCTTTCCTTTTTGTGTTAACGCTGTTAATGGTTTAGCTATTCGGGAAAAATCTTGAATAAACCTTCTATAATAACCAGCTAAACCCAAAAATTGGCATATCTGCGTTGGTGTCTTAGGAGTCTCCCATTTTTCAATGGCCTCAATATTAGCTGGATCAACCTGAATTCCTTTGCTACTAACAACGTGGCCAAGAAATTGCACTTCTTTCAACCAAAATGCACACTTAGAAAATTTGGCGTATAACTATTCTTTTCTTAACAATTCTAATACCATCCTTAAATACTGCTCATGCTCTTGCTCACTCTTGGAATACATAAGAATATCGTCAATGAAAACGATAACAAACTTATCTAAATACGGACTACAAACTCGATTCATGAGGTCCATGAATACAGCTGGCGCATTAGTCAACCAAACGGCATAACCAAAAATTCGTAATGACCGTAGCGTGTCCGAAAAGCAGTTTTTGGAATGTCTTCTTCCTTAACACGTAGTTGATGATAGCCCGACCTTAGGTCGATTTTCGAGTAAACACATGATCCTTGCAATTGATCAAATAAGTCATCAATTCTCGGTAGTGGATACCGATTCTTGATAATTAACTTATTTAATTCACGATAATCTGTACACATTCGGAAAGATCCGTCTTTCTTCTTGACGAATAAAATCGGAGCTCCCCACGGTGAAGTGCTCGGTCGAATGAAACCACGGTCCAGTAATTCTTGTAACTGGCTTTGTAACTCTTTCATCTCAGATGGTGCAAGTCTATATGGAGCACGAGCCACTGGCGCAGCTCCCGGTACTAGATTTATTTGAAATTCTACAGATCTAAATGGAGGTAATCCTGGTAACTCTTCCGGAAAGACTTCAGGAAAATCTCTTGCCACAGGCACGCCATTGATGCTCTTCACTTTTTCCTTCGTTTTGACTTTATTAACATGTGCTAAGATAGCATAACACCCTTTCTTCAAGCACTTTTGAGCTTTCAAACAACTAATGAGTTTTTGCTTTGAGTTACCCTTCTCTCCATAAATCATTACTGGCGTTTTATCCTTACGAGGAATGCGAATTGCCTTCTTGGCACACACAACTTCAGCTCCTATTTTGGACATCCAGTCCATGCCGACTATTACATCAAAACTTCCAAATTCTACGGATATCAAATCAATCTTAAATATTTCTCCGGCTAAATTTATTTTACAATCACGGCAAATTTTATCGGCTTTAATTAGTTTACCATTAGCTAACTCAATCATGTACTTAGCATCTAGAGGTAATGATGAACAATTCAATTTACCGTAAAAGTCTCTACTCACGTAACTTCTATCGGCACCAGTATCAAATATAATAGATGCGGATAAGTTGTTAATGGTAAACGTACCCGTAACAAGCTCCGGGTCTTCACACGCCTCTCTAGCATTAATAACAAATGCTCTTCCACGTGCAGATCCATTATTCTTCTCTGGATTCAGACACTGGCTCTTATAATGACCTTATTTCCCACACCCATAACAAGTGACAGTGGCCAAGGCAGTTCTATTTGCATTGGTGGCAGGAGTCTTGGTACCGTTTGTATTTATAGCGGGAACCCTACAATCTTCTGCAAGATGACCTTTTCGATTACAATTGTTGCACACCACATTACAATAACCAGAGTGATGTTTGTGGCATCTGTTACATAAAGAATTTCGTCCTTTGTAACCTGAGTTTGAACCGCTACCCGCACCTTGCGTGGTTTCTTGTTTCTTGTTGGATTGTTGATGATTACCTTCCCACTTTCTTTTGTTTCCCGATGTCTTGACATCGGTGTTCTTATCCAGAATAATCTGGTCCATCAATTTGTTCGCCATGGTGATAGCTTCATGAATAGTCTTGGGTTTGGATGCTGTAACATTTGCCTTGACCTTTTTAGGCAAACCGTCATTGTACAGTTCAATCTTCCGTTCTTCGGTTGGTACCAATTCGGGACATAGCAAAGCTAATTCCATGAATCGCTGATTGTAGTTGGTGAGTTCTGTACCAACAACTTTCAGGCTTCGTAATTCAGCTTCCAACTTCCTAACCTCGTTCCTTGGACAATATTCGTTGATTAGCATTGTTTTGAATTCTTCCCAGGGAGTATCATAAGCTACATCTCCTCCTACGGCCTTCACATAGTTTTTCCACCACGTGAGTGCACTATCTTGTAAGGTGCACGATGCATACTTAGTCATGTCCTTCTCAATACAACCACTGATTTTAAACACAGGCTCAATCTTTTCAATCCACCGGGTTAAACCGACCGGTCCTTCTGTTCCACTGAATGATGAGGGCTTGCAACCTTGAAAAGTTTTGTAAGTACATCCCACATGAGGATTTGGGTTAACTGCAGCACCTCTTGCAGCCTCGACCCATAACATTCTGTCGTTCACTCGCTGATTGAAGAGTTCCTCGATTTCTTGTTCCGTCATTCGGTTCAATCGTGCCATAATCTTCAATAAGAATGAAAAAAAATAATTATTCACATGGAATATTATAGATGTAGTATGTATTTACAGTACATCGTAGCTTATTAATAATATGAACCAGTTATTATTATAAAGGCCTTTTCTTCTTATTAGCATTTTATAATTATATCTAGGGTAGTACCTACCCGTTAAAGTTCATACTTAATAGCTTAGTACAGAAATCAATTACTATCACCCAAATAATACTCAACCATGGAAAATTATTGCATTTCACACTTCACTATTTTACATATGCTTATCTTACATCAAACATTAAGCAAACCACACTAGTAATATTATACAAAACGTTTTATGATCCCATGGTTTAAAACAACAGCGCATCATTTAACCCAAAACGTTTGTGTTCAAAGAAATCGCTTATAGGTTATCTTGACTGTCTCCCTGCGTTTTGGCAGAGGGGCTGAAGAACTGGATGCTGGGATAGAACTAATAGGAATAGCGGGAATAGGGGTGGAAGTGTCTGGTGGAGTTGGTGCCACAACATCCTCACTAAACTTGGGATTTGGATTTTCCAATTCAGTAGCCTTTCGTTTCTTTCCTCTTTCAAACTTGTCTTTCGTAATTTCCTGTATTTCTTCCTCCTCAGGATCACTTTTCGGTTCCTCTTCAATTGATTCATCCGAAAATTGTGAGTCTTCCCCAAAGGTATCGTTTTCATCATCGGACAGGTTAATGACTGGAACACCATCTGAACATTCTGGTTCGGAGTCGTTGAATGTGATAACAAGTTCTAAGCCAGACATCTATCACATAACAACTAGCACGTTAGTACCACATAATATTTACATATTAATTTTTTTTAACCAACAAGGATAAGCAATAGTTTTCGAAATCAAACACGGTCAAAGTCCAGACTCACTAATGCATCATAACAAACTCGATAAGACACACTAATGCAAATTTTCTGGTTCTCTAAGACCAACGCTCTGATACCACATATCATAACCCGACCTTAACCATAAGGACGAATACAATAACATATGATTTCATCGCGAGGTATTGACCTCTATATGCGACGTTTTTCAAAAACTGCATTCGTTTTTACAATACAAACCATAACTTTTATTACAAATACAAGGTTTAAACAAGATAATAATGATTATCGTTTAGCGATAATCTTAGACTTACAAACTTTACATGTGATAATAACAATACGACTTCCAACATATTTTACATTACAAATCCTCCGATATGCAGTTTTATTTTTGACACAAATAGGCATACTCAAGATCTTACTTAAATTCAACATGTTGCAGCGGAAGCTTTTAGTTATCACCCGAGAATAAACATGCTTAAAACGTCAACATAAAGTTGGTGAGATATAGGTTTAATGCCGGCAGCGTTATGAATATAGACCACAAGATTTCATATATAAACGTTTTAATAAAAATATTCTAAGTTGTTGAGCACTTGGTAATCATACTTAACATTTAATCAACGTCGCATATTCCCTTTATTATGAAATCTTACTACACCGTACCAAGTGTAGTTACCAAAACGAAGTACTGCGCAACCGTTGAATACTGGTCGTCCAGTCCGGTTGGGGTTGTCAGGCCCGATAGATCTATCAACAGGATTCGCGTTTACAATACCTCATGTAAATAATAGTTACCAAATTACAGGGAAGTATGCCAGTGGTACAACTCAACGTAGAATATATATTTTTAATTACTTGTGTCCATAACGTAAATCATAAAATGCATGTATTCTCATCCCGAAATATTTAGAGTTTAAAAGTGGGACTATATACTCACTTTTGCCTTGAAGGTATTTATCACGACTTGGTCTCCGATAGATATCACGAACCTAACCATATATAATATATCAACATATTTTCTTTTTAAGTAATCGTTACATATATATATATATATATATATATATATATATATATATATATATATATACTCTTAATACTTTTAATATTTTCTTAGTCCGTAGTTAGCAGTCCGATGTTAGTGGTCCCCAATGAGTTGCTTAAATAAAATAAATAAAGTCCCCATCGTATTCGTATTGATTAGAATTAATCTCGACCCATGGTACCATGTTGTCAAGTGACGTGTTGCGTACATAAATTACCGTGTTGTCAAATGACGTGTTGCGTACAATCATGAGGTCTTATGATTAATCTTCTCGTGTTGTTTACGGGTGGTTCTGAAATATATAAAATCAAATCATAAGTAAATATATATGAAATATCATATTAATTAGAAATATATGATTAATTTAATTTTTCTCAAAATATTTTCGTAGCTCAACTAGCTTCGGATACCCGATCTTGTTTTAGTCGTAGTTTCCTCATTACAACTCCGTTTTTGTTGGTTCAACTAGCCACTTCCTTGGATCGAGTCAAATTTTGAGAATATGAACTGAAAATACCTTAGGTTGTATTCAAAATCACAGGTTATAGGTCAAACTTTGGTGAAACTTATGAAAGTGATCATTTTCCATCATAAAAACAACATTTAATGATCATTTTTCTAAAAATACTTACACTTTGAGTTAAACCATGAAATTTTTATGTGTTAACATATTCATAAGAAATATCATTTTTCCATAACATAAACTTCCAATTCAAAGTTCAAGATAGTTTTTAATTATCCAACCCAAAACAGTCCCCGATTGTACTCCGACGACGTAGATTCAGTTTTTAAGATGTTCTTTGTAAAACCAAGTTATATCTTGTTAAGTTAGCATATCATTATGATATATTACAGGTCTTGAAGTATTTTAAAAGTCAAGTTAGAAGGATCTATTTAGTTTGCGAACAAGTTTGAAATCATTCAAACTATGTTCTTGTTGTTAAAATTTTACAACACAAAATAAGATAGCTATATAAATATGAATCGAATAAGGTTATGAACAAGGTTACTACCTCAAGTTACTTGGACAAAGTTGCTGTAAAATATGAGTAAAATCCTAGAACCAAAAGAGTAGTGGAGTTGGATCAAAAGGTTGGAAGTAAACTTGTATTTTTGGAAGGATTATTGAAGTTTTCTTGTAAGGAATTTATTATGATAATTAAGGCTTGTTTTTGAAGCTAGATCTTCATGGTTATTTGCTGAGATTGTGAAGAACACTTAAGGTTCCTAAGAGTGTGTTTTTAGTTAGAGAAAATGTGTAGTGAAAATGAAATTGGAATGGAGTATAAATGGTGGTGAAAAGATGTATAAATTTGTAATATTGTGCAAAAGTCTTGTAATATTCCAAATTGATTAATCATGCATGCTAAGATCCAAAATTGGCTGACTCAAGGCTGCTAATAAAGTGATTGTGATGTGTATATACCAATAGTAAATACGTATAGAAGCTGGGTATGATACGGGTACATATACCCTAGATATACGTATAAAAATCTTGAGAAAACGGAACGAGAATTCAAATATAGCTATCTTTTGTAAATATACTTATATTGTTTTATGTATATAAATCCTTTAAAAGTGATAAAATACATATCTATACGATACATGTATAAGCATTATAAGTTTTAAGTATTTAAGTCGAAGAACGTCACATATAGTTATCGTTTTGAAAACTTAAGTTAGTAGTCTCAAAATATACTTATAACTCATTGTTATTAGTACACAATGAGATGTTAAAACATTCTTGGATCATGTTAAATATATAAAAATACATATATATACACAAACATATAATTATCGTATGTTATATAGTTCGTGGTATCATCGGTCAAATTGGACGGTCAAACGTTGTGTAAAACTCTTTTCAAAAACATAAGTCTCAACAATTTAGATTGCTTATCATGTTGGTAAGGTTTAATTTATGTAAATATTAATCTTATAAGTGTAAAACGATCGGAAAAATCCGGGTCGTTACATTGTGCCTTTTTAAATACAACTATAATACTTGTTTTTATTTAATATTGTATTTAGGTACACCGAGAATTATTTTGGGGCTACTATCTCACCACAAATAACAAAACGTTGCTAGTTTTACAATGTCTTGGTTTTATTGTTCGAGTATTTTTAGCCGCTTTTTTATTTCTCTGGATTCATAATCTTATTTTTGTTTTGTTTCTAAATTTCATAATAAATACGAATATATGAGAGTGTAGTTTTGTTTTGATGATAATTAATGTCCGCAAAACACATATTTGAAGTCACTACCTTCTTCACATTATCGGTCAAAATTTTGTGGAGAATTTTCCATAAAATTTTCTATTTCAGATAAGGCCCATATTCTCAAGATAACTAGAAAACGGTGCTACGAGCAAGACTTCCTTAAGGCATTCCCCCGTTCGAAACAGTTTAGATGCCAAAAATGACAATTTACTATTTTTAAAGGTGAATTTTGCAATTTTAGATCATACGATAAGTAATACCTTCACATGTGAATTGTTGTGACAGTTTAAATACCACTATGATATTTGTTTTTATTTAATATTGTATTTAGGTATATCGAGAATCATCTTGAGACTACTATCTCATAACTAGCCACAAAACCTTGCTTCTTTTATAATGTCTTGGTTTTATTGTTCGAGTATTTTTACCGCTTTTTTATTTCTCTAGATTCAAAACCTTATTTTTGTTTTTGTTTCTAAATTTCATATTGAATTCGAATATATAAGAGTGTAGTTTTGTTTTAATGATAATTAATGGCCGCAAAACACATTTTTGTAGTCATTACATTCCCCACAAAATCGGGCGAAACTTTGGGAAGAATTTTTCGAAAAACTTTCAATTGTAGATTAGGCCCATATTCTCTAGAAAACGACACTACCAGCAAGAATTCCTTAAGGCTTTCCCCCATTCGAAACAGTTTTGATGATGAAAATGAAATTAAACTATTTTTAAAGGTGAATTTTGCACTTTTAGATCTTACGATAAGTAATACCTTCACATGTAAATTGTTGTACCTATTTAAATACCACTATGATACCTGTTATTATTTAATATTGTATTAATGTACATAGAGAATCATTTTGGGGCTGCTATCTCACCACTAGCTATAAAACGTTGCTGCTTATATAACGTCTTGGTTTATTGTTCGAGTATTTTTAGACGCTATTTTATTTCTCTAAATTCATAACCTTATTTTTGTTTTTGTTTCGAAATTTCATAATGAATACGAATATATGAGAGTGCAGTTTCGTTTTGATGATTATTAATGTCCGCAAAGCACATATTTGAAGTCACTACATTCTCCACAAAATTGGGCAAAATTTTGTGGAGAATTTTCCGAAAAATTTTCAATAGCAGATTCGGCCCATATTCTCAAGATAACTATAAAATGGTGCTACGAGCAAGACTTCCTTAAGGCTTTCCCCAGTTCGAAGCAGTTTAGATGCCGAAAATGACATTTTACTATTTTTAAAGGTGAATTTTGCACTTTTGGATCTTACGATAAGTAATACCTTCACATGTGAATTGTTGTACGTGTTTAAATACCGCTATGATACTTGTTTTTATTTAATATGTATTGTTAGGTACATCGAGAATCATTTTGGGGCTACTACCTCACCATTAGCTGCAAAACGTTGCTGCTTTTATACCGTCTTGGTTTTATTGTTCGAGTATTTTTAGCCGCTTTTTTATTTCTCTAAATTCATAACCTTATTTTTGTTTTTGTTTCCATATTACATAATGAATGCGAATATATGAGAGTGTAGTTTCGTTTTGATGATAATTAATGGGCGCAAAACAAATATTTGAAGTCACTACATTCTCCACAAAATTGGGCAAAATTTTGTAAAGAATTTTTCGAAAAATTTTCAATTGCAAATTACGTCTATATTCTCAAGATAACTGGAAAACAATGCTACGAGCAAGACTTCCTTTAGGATTTCCTACATTCGAAGCAGTTTAGATGCCGAAAATGATATTTTACTAAATTTAAAAATGAATTTTGAAATTCTAAATCTTACGATAAGTAATACCTTCACATATGAATTGTTGTGCCTCTTTAAATACCACTATGATACTTGTTTTTATTTAAAATTATATTTAGGTACATCGAGAATCATTTTGGGGCTACTATCTCGCACTAGCTACAAAACGTTACTGCTTTTACAACGTCTTGATTTTATTGTTTGAGTATTTTTAGTCGCTTTTTTATTTCTCTACATTCATAACCTTATTTTTGTTTTTCTTTCTAAATTTCATATAATATGAGGTTGTAGTTTTGTTTTGATTATAATCAATGGCCCCAAAACACACATTTGATGTCACTACATTCCACACAAAATCGTGCAAAATTTGGTGGAGAATTTTCCGAAAGATTTTCAATTTTAGATTATGCCCATATTCTCAAGATAACTAGAAAACGGCGCTACGAGCAAGACGTCCTTAAGGCATTTCCCCATTCGAAACAGTTTAGATGCCAAAAATGACATTTTACTATTTTTAAAAGTGAATTTTGCAATTTTAAATCTTACGATAAGTAATACCTTCAAATGTGAATTGTTGTGACAGTTTAAATACCACTATGATACTTGTTTTTATTTAATATTATATTTAGGTACATCGAGAATCATGTTGGGACTACTATCTCATAACTAGGCACAAAACCTTGCTGCTTTTATAACGTCTTGGTTTTATTGTTCGAGTATTTTTACAGCTTTTTTTATTTCTCTAGATTCATAACCTTATTGTTGATTTTGTTTCTAAATTTCATATTGAATCCGAATATAAAAGAGTGTAGTTTAGTTTTGATAATAATTAATGGCCACAAAACACATATTTGAAGTCACTATATTCTCCACAAAATCGGGCGAATTTTGGGGAGAATTTTCCGAAAAACTTTCAATTGCAGATTAGGCCCATCTTCTCAAGATAACTAGAAAACGGTGCTACGAACAAGACTTCCTTAAGGCTTTCCCCCATTCGAAACAGTTTAGATGACGAAAATGACATTAAACTCTTTTTAAAGGTGAATTTTGCACTTTTAGATCTTACGATAAGTAATACCTTCACATGTGAATTGTGTACCTGTTTAAATACCACTATGATACTTGTTTTTATTTAATATTGTATTTACGTACATCGAGAATCATTTTGGGGCTACTATCTCACCACTAGCTACAAAACGTTGCTGCTTATATAACGTCTTGGTTTATTGTTCGATTATTTTTAGCCGCTTTTTTATTTCTCTAAATTCATAACCTTATTTTTTTTGTTTCAAAATTTCATAATGAATGCGAATATATGAGAGTGTAGTTTCGTTTTGATGATAATTAATGTCCGCAAAACACATATTTGAAGTCACTATATTCTCCCCAAAATTGGGCAAAATTTTGTGGAGAATTTTTCGAAAAATTTTCAATTGCATATTAGGCCCATATTCTCAAGATAACTAGAAAACGGTGCTATGAGCAAGACTTCCATAAGGCTTTCCTCCGTTCGAAGTAGTTTAGATGCAAAAAATGACATTTTACTATTTTAAAGGTGAATTGTGCACTTTTGGATCTTACGATAAGTAATACTTTCAAATGTGAATTGTTGTACCTGTTTAAATACTGCTATGATATTTGTTTTTATTTAATATTGTATTTAGGTACATCGAGAAACATTTTGGGGCTACTATCTTACCACTAGCTACAAAACGTTGCTGCTTTTATACCGTCTTAGTTTTATTGTTTGAGTATTTTTAACCGCTTTTTTATTTCTGTAGATTCATAACCTTATTTTTGTTTTTGTTTCTAAATTTCATAATAAATACAAATATATGAGAGTGTAGTTTCGTTTTGATGATAATTAATGGGCGCAAAACAAATATTTGAAGTCATTACATTCTCCACAAAATTGGGCAAAATTTTGTGGAGAATTTTTCGAAAAATTTTTAATTGCAGATTATTCCCAGATTCTCAAGATAACTAGAAAACGGTACTACGAGCAAGACTTCCTTAAGGCTTTCCTCCATTCGAAGCAGTTTAGATGCCGAAAATAATATTTTACTATTTTTAAAAGTGAATTTTGCATTTTTAGATCTTACGATAAGTTATACCTTCACATGTAAATTGTTGTGCCTCTTTAAATACAACTATGATCCTTGTTTTTATTTAATATTGTATTTAGGTACATCGAGAATCATTTTAAGGCTACAATTTCACCACTAGCTACAAAACGTTGCTGCATTTATAACGTCTTGGTTTATTGTTCGATTATTTTTAGCAGCTTTTTTATTTCTCTAAATTCATAACCTTATTTTTTTTTTCGAAATTTCATAATGAATGCGAATATATGAGAGTGTGGTTTCATTTTGATTATAATTAATGGCCGCAAAACACATATTCGAAGTCACTACATTCTCCACATAATCGGGAAAAATTTTGTGGAGAATTTTTCGAAAAATTTTCAATTGCAGATTAGGCCCATATTCTAAAGATAACTATAAAACGGCGCTACGAGAAAGACTTCCTTAAGGCATTCCCCGTTCAAAACAGTTTAGATGCCGAAAATGACATTTTACTATTTTTAAAGTTGAATTTTGCAATTTTAGATCATACGATAAGTAATACCTTCACATGTGAATTGTTGTGACAGTTTAAATACCACTATGATACTTGTTTTTATTTAATATTGTATTTAGGTATATCGAGAATCATCTTGAGACTACTATCTCATAACTAGCCACAAAACCATGCTACTTTTATAACGTCTTGGTTTTATTGTTCGGGTATTTTTACCGCTTTTTATTTCTCTAGATTCATAACCTTATTTTTGTTTTTGTTTCTAAATTTTATATTGAATTCAAATATATAAGAGTGTAGTTTCGTTTTAAGATAATTAATGACCGCAAAACATATTTTTGAAATCACTACATTCCCCACAAAATCGGGCGAAATTTTGGGGAGAATTTTTCGAAAAACTTTCAATTGTAGATTAGGCCCATATTCTCAAGATAACTAGAAAACGACGCTACCAGCAAGAATTCCTTAAGGCTTTCCTCCATTCGAAACAGTTTAGATGACGAAAATGAAATTAAACTAGTTTTAAAGGTGAATTTTGCACTTTAAATCTTACGATAAGTAATACCTTCACATGTAAATTGTTGTACCTATTTAAATACCACTATGATACTTGTTATTATTTAATATTGTATTTATGTACATCGAGAAATCGTAATAATCACCTGAGAATAAACATGCTTTAAACGTCAACAAAAATATTGGTGAGTTATAGGTTTAACCTATATATTTATCAAATCGTAATAATAGACCACAAGATTTCATATTTCAATATACATTCCATACATAGAGATAAAAATCATTCATATGGTGAACACCTGGTAACCGACATTAACAAGATGCATATAAGAATATCCCCTATCATTCCGGGAAATCCTTCGGACATCATAAAAATTAATTCGAAGTACTAAAGCATCCGGTACTTTAGATGGGGTTCGTTAGGCCCAATAGATCTATCTTTAGGATTCGTGTCAATTAGTAGATCGGTTTACTAATTCTTAGGTTACCAAACAAAAGGGGCATATTCGGCTTCGATCATTCACCCATATAATGTAGTTTCAATTACTTGTGTCTATTTCGTAAAACATTTATAAAACTGCATGTATTCTCATCCCAAAATATTAGATTTTAAAAGTGGGACCATAACTCACTTTCACAGATTTTTACTTCGTCGGGAAGTAAGACTTGGCCACTGGTCGATTCAAGAACCTATAATAAATATGTACATATATATCAAAGTATATTCAAAATATATTTACAACATTTTTAATACGTTTTGCTGTTTTAAGTTTATTAAGTCAGTTGTCCTCGTTAGTAACCTACAACTAGTTGTCCACAGTTAGATGTACAGAAATAAAGCAATATATATTATCTCTAATCAATCCACGACCTCGTGTATACAATCCTTAGGCTAGATCACAACTCAAAGTATATATAATATTTTGGAATCAACCTCAACCCTGTATAGCTAACTCCAACATTACTACATATAGAGTGTCTATGGTTGTTCCGAAATATATATATAGATGGGTTGATATGATATGTCAAAACATTGTATTCGTGTCTATGGTATCCCAAGATTACATAATACATTAGAATACATGTATAATTCATATGAGTTAGCTAGGATATGATTAATATAGATTTGTTACCAATTTTCACGTAGCTACAACAAGCAAAATTATCCAATCTTGTTTTACCCATAACTTCTTCGTTTTAAATCCGTTTTGAGTGATTCAAGTTGCTATGGTAGTATAGCTAGGATATGATTAATATAGATTTGTTACCAATTTTCACGTAGCTACAACAAGCAAAAAGTATAAGTTTATAGTCGGAAATACAGGTTACAAGTCATTTTTGTAAAGGTAGTCATTTGAGTCGAAAGAACGACGTCTAGATGACCATTTTGGAAAACATACTTCCGCTTTGAGTTTAACCATAATTTTTGGATATAGTTTCATGTTCATAAGAAAAATCATTTTTTCAGAAGAACAACTTTTAAATCAAAGTTTATCATAGTTTTAAATTAACTAACCCAAAACTGCCCGCGGTGTTACTACGACGGCGTATATCCGGTTTTACGGTGTTTTTCGTGCTTTCAGGTTTTAAATCATTAAGTTAGCATATAATATAGATATATAACATGTGTTTAATTGATTTTAAAAGTCAAGTTAGAAGGATTAACTTTTGTTTGCGAACAAGTTTAGAATTAACTAAACCGTCTTCTAGTGATTACAAGTTTAAACCTTCGAATAAGGTAGCTTTATATATATGAATCGAATGATGTTATGAACATCATTACTAACTCAAGTTTTATGGATAAACCTACTGGAAATGATAAAAATAGATCTAGCTTCAAAGGATCCTTGGATGGCTTGAAAGTTCTTGAAGTAGAATCATGACACGAAAACAAGTTCAAGTAAGATTTCCACTCGAAATAAGATTGTTAAAGTTATAGAAATTGAATCAAAGTTTGAATATAAGTATTACCTTGTATTAGAAATATATATTATTGTAAATAAGAAAGATTTCTTGAGGTTGGATGATTACTCAAAGTGGATTTGCAAGATTGGAAGTAAGCTAGCAAACTTGGAAGTGTTGTTGGTGTGTTCTTGAGTAGTTATTTTATAACTTGGTTTATGTATGGATTTATGAACTAGATTGAGCTAGATTTTATTGAAGATGATGAAGAACACTTAGAACAAAGGAAGAACACTTGAGAGAGAGTAATTTTATTAAAGAAAATTGAAATGGAAGTGTGTTTGTGATGCCCCTAATTCACGTGAACTTATGGTGTTAAGATAGTCTTCATTAGTTTGTAATCTTATGAGATATTTCATGCTAGATGTTAAATGATGGTTCCCACATGGTTAGGTGACTCACATGGGCTGCTAAGAGTTGATAATTGGAGTGTATATACCAATAGTACATACATATAGAAGCTGAGTATTGTACGAGTACGAATACGGGTGTATACGAGTAAAATTGTTGATGAAAAAGAATGAGGATGTAATTGTAAGTATTTTTGTTAAGTAGAAGTACTTTGATAAGTGTCTTGAAGTCTTTCAAAAGTGTATGAATACATATTAAAACACAACATGTATATACATTTTAACTGAGTCGTTAAGTCATCGTTAGTCGTTACATGTAAGTGTTGTTTTGAAACCTTTAAATTAACGATCTTGTTAAATGTTGTTAACCTGTTGTTTATTATATCTAATGAGATATTAAATCATTACATTATCATGATATAATGATGTATTAATATATCTTAATGTTGTTACAACGATAATCGTTACATGTATGTCTCGTTTCGAAATCCTTAGGTTAATAGTCTTGTTTTTACATATGTAGTTCATTGTTAATATCCTTAATGATATATTTACTTATCATAATATCATGTTAACAATATATATATCATTATATATGTCATCATATAGTTTTTACAAATATTAACATTCGTGAATCACCGGTCAACTTGGGTGGTCAATTGTCTATATGAAACCTATTTCAATTAATCAAGTCTTAACAAGTTTGATTGCTTAACATGTTGGAAACACTTAATCATGTAAATATCAATTTCATTTAATATATATAAACATGGAAAATTTCGGGTCACTACAGTACCTACCCGTTAAATAAATTTCGTCCCGAAATTTTAAGCAGTTAGAGGTGTTGACGTATCTTCTGGAAATAAGTGCGGGTATTTCTTCTTCATCTGATCTTCTCATTCCCAGGTGAACTCAGGTCCTCTACGAGCATTCCATCGAACCTTAACAATTGGTATCTTGTTTTGCTTAAGTCTTTTAACTTCACGATCCATTATTTCGACGGGTTCTTCGATGAATTGAAGTTTTTCGTTGATTTGGATTTCGTCTAATGGAATAGTGAGATCTTCTTTAGCAAAACATTTCTTCAAATTCGAGACGTGGAAAGTGTTATGTACAGCCGCGAGTTGTTGAGGTAACTCAAGTCGGTAAGCTACTGGTCTGACACGATCAATAACCTTAAATGGTCTAATATATCTTGGATTTAATTTCCCTCATTTACCAAATCGAACAACGCCTTTCCAAGGTGCAACTTTAAGCATGACCATCTCTCCAATTTCAAATTCTATATCTTTTCTTTTAATGTCAGCGTAGCTCTTTTGTCTACTTTGGGCGGTTTTCAACCGTTGTTGAATTTGGATGATCTTCTCGGTAGTTTCTTGTATTATCTCCGGACCCGTAATCTGTCTATCCCCCACTTCACTCCAACAAATCGGAGACCTGCACTTACTACCATAAAGTGCTTCAAACAGCAACATCTCAATGCTTGAATGGTAGCTGTTGTTGTAGGAAAATTCTGCTAACGAAAGGTGTCAATCCCAACTGTTTTCAAAATCAATAACACATGCTCGTAGCATGTCTTCAAGCGTTTGTATCGTCCTTTCGCTCTGCCCATCAGTTTGTGGACGATAGGCAGTACTCATGTCTAGACGAGTTCCTAATGCTTGTTGTAATGTCTTCCAGAATCGTGAAATAAATCTTCCATCCCTATCAGAGATAATAGAGATTGGTATTCCATGTCTAAAGACGAATTTTTTTCAAATACGGTCATGCTAACTTCTCCATCTTATCATCTTCTCTTATTGGCAGGAAGTGTGCTGATTTGGTGAGGTGATCAACTATTACCCAAATAGTATCAAAACCACTTGCAGTCCTTGGCAATTTAGTGATGAAATCCGTGGTAATGTTTTCCCATTTCCATTCTGGGATTTCGGGTTGTTGAAGTAGACCTGATGGTTTCTGATACTCAGCTTTGACCTTAGAACACGTCAAACATTCTCCTACGTATTTAGCAACATCGGCTTTCATACCCAGCCACCAAAAATGCTTCTTGAGATCCTTGTACATCTTCCCCGTTCCAGGATATATTGAGTATCTGGTTTTATGAGGTTCTCTAAGTACCATTTCTCTCATATCTCCAAATTTTGGTACCCAAATTCTTTTAGCCCTATACCGGGTTCCGACTTCTCGAATATTGAGATGATTCTCCGATCCTTTAGGTATTTCATCCTTTAAATTTCCCTATTTTAAAACTCCTTGTTGTGCCTCCTTTATTTGAGTAATAAGGTTAGTGTGAATCATTATATTCATAGCTTTTACTTGAATGGGTTCTCTGTCCTTTCTGCTCAAGGCGTCGGCTACCACATTTGCCTTCCCCGGGTGATAACGAATCTCAAAGTCATAATCATTCAACAATTCAATCCATCTGCGCTGCCTCATGTTCAGTTGTTTCTGATTAAATATGTGTTGAAGACTTTTGTGGTCGGTATATATAATACTTTTGACCCCATATAAGTAGTGCCTCCAAGTCTTTAATGCAAAAACAACCGCGCCTAATTCCAAATCATGCGTCGTATAATTCTGCTCGTGAATCTTCAATTGTCTAGACGCATAAGCAATTACTTTCGTTCGTTCCATTAATACACAACTGAGACCTTGCTTTGAGGCGTCACAATATATCACAAAATCATCATTCCCTTCAGGTAATGACAATATAGGTGCCGTAGTTAACTTTTTCTTTAACAATTGAAACGCTTTCTCTTGTTCATCCTTCCATTCAAATTTCTTCCCATTATGCGTTAATGCAGTCAAGGGTTTTGCTATTTTGGAAAAATCTTGGATGAATCTCCTGTAATAACCAGCCAGCCCTAAAAATTGGCGTATGTGTTTCGGAGTTTTCGGGGTTTTCCACTTTTTAATGGTTTCAATCTTTGCTGGATCCACCTGAATACCTTCTTTGTTCACTATGTGACCGAGGAATTGAACTTCTTCCAACCAAAATGCACACTTTGAAAACTTAAAGTACAGTTTTTCTTTTCTCAGTAACTCTAGCACTTTTCTCAAATGTTCTTCGTGTTCTTGATCATTCTTCGAGTAAATAAGTATGTCATCGATGAAAACAATGACAAACTTGTCAAGATATGGCCCACACACTCGGTTCATGAGGTCCATGAACACAGCTGGTGCGTTAGTCAATCCAAACGGCATAACCATAAACTCGTAATGACCGTAACGCGTCCTAAAAGCAGTCTTTGGAATATCATCCTCTTTCACCCGCATTTGATGATATCCATAATGTAAATCGATCTTCGAATAAACCGACAAGCCTTGTAGTTGATCAAATAAGTCGTCGATTCTCGGTAATGGGTAACGGTTCTTGATGGTAAGTTTGTTCAACTCTCGGTAGTCGATACACAACCTGAATGTACCATCTTTCTTCTTGACAAACAGCACAGGAGCTCCTCATGGTGATGTACTTGGTCGAATGAAACCACGCTCTAAAAGTTCCTGTAACTGACTTTGTAATTCTTTCATTTCGCTGGGTGCGAGTCTGTATGGAGCACGAGCTATTGGTGCAGCTCCTGGTACAAGGTCTATTAGAAATTCAACGGATCGATGTGGGGGTAATCCCGGTCATTCTTTCGGAAATACATCGGGAAATTCTTTTGCGACGGGAACATCACTGATGTTCTTTTCTTTAGGTTTAATTTCCTCGATGTGTGCTAGAATGACGTAACAACCTTTTCTTATTAATTTTTACGCCTTCAAACTACTAATAAGATTTAATTTCGCGTTGTTCTTTTCTTCGTACACCATTAAAGGTTTTCCTTTTTAACGCATAATGCGAATCGTATTTTTGTAACAAACGACCTCTGCTCTCACCTTTTTCAACCAGTCCATGCCAATTATTACATCAAAACACCCTAACTCGACTGGTATTAAATCAATTTTAAACGTTTCATCCCCCAGTTTAATTTCTCTGTCCCGACATATATTATTTGCTGAAATTAATTTACCGTTTGCTAATTCGAGTAAAAATTTACTATCCAAAGGCGTCAATGGGCAACTTAATTTAGCACAAAAATCTCTACTCATATAGCTTCTATCCGCACCCGAATCAAATAAAACATAAGCAGATTTATCGTCAATAAGAAACGTACCCGTAACAAGCTCCGGGTCTTCCTGTGCTTCTGCCGCATTAATATTGAAAACTCTTCCACGGCCCTGCCCATTAGTATTCCCCTGATTCGGGTAATTTCTAATAATGTGGCTCGGTTTTTCACATTTATAACAAACAGCATTGGTATTACTTGTTTCGACACTATTCGTTCCGGCATTACTTGTTCTGACACTATTTGTTCCTTTAGTTCTGTTAAACTTTGGTCCGTAGACCTCACACTTTGTCGCGCTATGACCATTTCTTTTACACCTGTTGCAAAATGTCGTGCAAAACCCCGGGTGATTTTCTTCACACCTTTGACATGGCTGTTTTTGGTTTTTGTTGCCGTTGTTGTTATTGAGGTTGTTGTTGGGATTGTTATTGTTGTTGAAACGGTTGTTGTAGTTGTTGTTGTTGTTGGGATGTTTGTTGTAGTTATTGTTAGGATTGCGGTTATTGTTGCGATTGTTGTTGCAGCTGTTGGGATAGTTGTTGCGATTGTGGTTGTAATTGTTGTTGTTGTTGTTGTACTGGTGACTCTTGTCACCGTTTTCCTCCCACTTCCTCTTGAGTTGTTTCGTGTTGGCTTCTTCGGCCACCTGCTCTTTAATTCTTCCCTCAATCTGATTTATGAGTTTATGAGCCATTCAACTTGCCTTCTGTATTGAAGCGGGCTCGTGTGAACTCACATCTTCTTGAATCCTTACTAGTAACCCTTTTACAAACGCGTCGATCTTCTCTTCTTCATCTTCAAACGCTCCCGGACACAATAGGCACAACTCTGTGAATCGTCATTCATATGTAGTAATGTCGAACCCTTGTGTTCGTAACTCTCTAAGTTCTGCCTTGAGCTTATTGACTTCGTTACTAGGACGGTACTGCTCGTTCATCAATTGCTTGAATGCTGACCACGGTAGTGCGTAAGCAGCATTTTGTCCTACCTGTTCAAGATAGGTGTTCCGCCACGTTAACGCAGTACCTGTGAAGGTATGCGTAGCGTACTTAACTTTGTCCTCTTCGATACACTTACTTATGGCAAACACCGATTCGACTTTCTCGGTCTACCGTTTCAATCCAATTGGTCCTTCGGTTCCATCAAATTCCAAAGGTTTGCAGGCAGTGAATTCTTTGTAGGAGCATCTTACACAATTTCTTGTAGAATTAGTTTCACTGCTAGATCCAGAGTTATTGTTATTTTGCATCACAGCCTGTACTGCGGCTATGTTTGCTGCAAGGAAAACACGGAAGTCTTACTCACTAATGTTCAAATTCTGACGAGTCGTCGGTGCCATTTCCTTCAAAAATAGCCCAAAAGAATTAAGTTAATCATATAGAATTTTAAGAGTAGTCAATAGTATTTCGTAGCATAGTATGAACTCATTTATAAAAGTTTTTTCTTCATATTAACGTTTTATAGTTTTTTATTCGGGTAGTACCTACCCGTTAAGTTCATACTTAGTAGCTAATATACAATTCAACTACTACAATTCTATATGAAAAAACTGATTATAATAAAATTTCGCATTCAAATTTATACAATATTTTACAAACTTACAATACCGCTATTATACATATAGGATGAAATATAGCACATAATAACTTTGCTACTCGGCAGCTATAAAGGCAATTCTAGTTAATACACAAGTTGTTCAGTAAAAGAAATAATGACACGTAATTCATAAGTCCAGAAACAAGTCATGCATTCTGGTTTTACTAAGACGACTTCCCATCCTTGGTCTTGTGGAAAGTAACCGTTATGATCATTGGCTAGGCAGCATGTCGTAATGTCGTCAAAAGGACGAGGGTTTCGTAATGTCCAACAGCCCCGTAATAATCTAAAAACCTTGTTTCTCACCCCAACTACTGAATTCCTCACTTGTGGGAAGGTTGTATTTAAAAGTTGTAATTCGATGTTCTTTTTCTCACTTTGGTAAGAAGCGAACATCACTAACCCGTAAGTATAGCATGCTTCTTTATGTTGCATGTTAGAAGCTCTTTCTAACTCACGAAATCCTATGTTGGGATATGTTGAGTCAAAATAGGTTCTTAACCCGTAGCGTAGAATTGCATTTGGGTTCCCCGCATTTAACGCTTTAAAGAAAACACGGCGTAACTTACGGTCTCCCCAATGTGATATACCCCACCTATCAAAGGAAAGCCTTTTATAAACTAAGGCATTTCTGGAAAGTTTTTCAAATGTTTGACAAGTTAATTTCGCCATAACTCAATGTGCTGATGAATTCTGACTGACTCTAGACAAGTTTTCCTCAATCATATCCTTTGGTAGGTCTTCTAAAATATTCGGTTGTCTACCCTTAACGTCCATTTTGTTTTTATACTGTAAAATAGACAAGAATTAGATTCGTAAAAGATAATTAACAAACAATACAAGCAATTTTTACATAGAACATAAAAGTACAAGCACACTACAATACATATAATACACAACATGATTACAACCCTCTAATCTGAATCACTGGTTTCTTCTTCTTCGGACTTGGTTCGTTTTCCTAATTTTCTAGGGATATATGGTGTTCCTCTAATACGAGCCGTCGCTTTTCACAATGGTTTAGAAAAACTTGGTGGTTTAGAGGTTCCCGGGTTATTGTTATAATTTAGGAAATACGGACGTTGCCGATACATATAAAGTTCATCGGGGTTGGAATCAGGTTTCTCTATTTTTATACCTTTTCCCTTATTATTTTCTTTTGCTTTATTAAATTAGGTCGAGGTATTTCTATAACATCATCGAAATCCTCATCGGGATCCGATTCATCAGAAAATTGGTAATCTTCCCAATATTTTGCTTCCTTGGCGGAAACACCATTGACCATTTTTAACTTTGGTCCGTTGGTTGAGGATTTTCTTTTATTTAATCGATTTACTGTAGGTATCAATATTTCTTCCTCCGGAACCTCTTCTTCTTCCGGTTCCTCCTCTTCCGGTTCCTCCTCTTCTGGTTCCTCTTCTTTCGGTTCCTCTTCGGGAATTTGTGAATATTCCCAAAGTATATTCGACTCTTCATTATATTAGGTGAGTCGATGGGATTTGTATTAGAGGTAGACATCTATCACACAATATCAAACACATTAAGAGATTAATATATCACATAATATTTACATGTTAATAATATATAGTTTCCAACAAAAAATGTTAAGCAATCGTTTTTGAAGAAAAATACGGTCGAAGTCCAGACTCACTAATGCATCCTAACAAACTCGGTAAGGCACATTAATGCAAAAATTCTGGTTCTCTAAGACCAACGCTCGGATACCAACTGAAATGTCCCGTTCATATTGATTATAAAGGTTCCATATTAATTGATTTCGTTGCGAGGTTTTGACATCTATATGAGACGTTTTTCAAAGACTGCATTCGTTTTTAAAACAAACCATAACCTTTATTTTATCGACAAGGTTAAAAAGTCACCACATAGATTATCCAGAAATGATAATCTAAAAATATCACACTTACACACACTACCAATACATATTGGTTTACAATATTAATATGTTACAACAAAGTAAATCTCGAATGCAGTTTTAAACAATATAATACAAGCATGCTGACACCAAATCTTGTCCATAATTTAGCATGCAACAGCAGAAGCTCTTAATAATCACCTGAGAATAAACATGCTTTAAACGTCAACAAAAATGTTGGTGAGTTATAGGTTTAACCTATATATTTATTAAATCGTAATAATAGACCACAAGATTTCATATTTTAATATACATCCCATACATAGAGATAAAAATCATTCATATGGTGAACACCTGGTAACCGACATTAACAAGATGCATATAAGAATATCTCCTATCATTCCGGGAAATCCTTCGAACATGATAAAAGCGAATTCGAAGTACTAAAGCATCCGGTACTTTGGATGGGGTTCGTTAGGCCCAATAGATCTATCTTTAGGATTCGCGTCAATTAGTAGATCGGTTTACTAATTCTTAGGTTACCAAGCAAAAGGGGCATATTCGGCTTCGATCATTCACCCATATAATGTAGTTTCAATTACTTGTGTCTATTTCGTAAAACATTTATAAAATTACATGTATTCTCATCCCAAAATATTAGATTTTAAAAGTGGGACTATAACTCACTTTCACAAATTTTTACTTCGTTGGGAAGTAAGACTTGGCCACTGGTCGATTCACGAACCTATAACAAATATGTACATATATATCAAAGTATATTCAAAATATATTTACAACATTTTTAATACGTTTTGCTGTTTTAAGTTTATTAAGTCAGATGTCATCGTTAGTAACCTACAACTAGTTGTCCACAGTTAGGTGTACAGAAATAAAGCAATATATATTATCTCAAATCAATCCACGACCTCGTGTATACAAGCCTCAGGCTAGATCACAACTCAAAGTATATATAATATTTTGGAATCAACCTCAATCCTGTATAGCTAACTCCAACATTACTACATATATAGTGTCTATAGTTGTTCCGAAATATATATATAGATGGGCCAATATGATATGTCAAAACATTGTATTCGTGTCTATGGTATCCCAAGATTACATAATACATTAGAATACATGTATAATACAATATGAGTTAGCTAGGATATGATTAATATAGATTTGTTACCAATTTTCAGGTAGCTACAACAAGCAAAATTATCCAATCTTGTTTTACCCATAACTTCTTCGTTTTAAATCCGTTTTGAGTGATTCAAGTTGATATGGTTTCATATTGAACTTAAGTTTATGAATATAAATAGAAAAAGTATAAGTTTATAGTCGAAAATACAGGTTACAAGCCGTTTTTGTGAAGGTAGTCATTTCAGTCGAAAGAACGACGTCTAGATGACCATTTTGGAAAACATACTTCCACTTTGAGTTTAACCATAATTTTTGGATATAGTTTCATGTTCATAATAAAAATTATTTTCTCAGAAGAACAACTTTTAAATCATAGTTTATCATAGTTTTTAATTAACTAACCCAAAACAGCCCGCGTGTTACTACTACGGCGTATATCCGATTTTACGGTGTTTTTCGTGTTTTCAGATTTTAAATCATTAAGTTAGCATATAATATAGATATAGAATATGTGTTTAGTTGATTTTAAAAGTCAAGTTATAAGGATTAACTTTTGTTTGCGAACAAATTTAGAATTAACTAAACCGTGTTCTAGTGATTACAAGTTTAAACCTTCGAATAAGGTAGCTTTATATATATGAATCGAATGATGTTATGAACATCATTACTAACTCAGATTTTGTGGATAAACCTACTGGAAATGATAAAAACAGATCTAGCTTCATAGGATCCTTGGATGGCTTGAAAATTCTTGAAGTAGAATCATGACACGAAAACAAGTTCAAGTAAGATTTCCACTCGAAATAAGATTGTTAAAGTTATAGAAATTGAATCTAAGTTTGAATATAAGTATTACCTTGTATTAGAAAGATATATTATTGTAAATAACAAAGATTTCTTGAGGTTGGATGATTACTCAAAGTGGATTTGCAAGATTGGAAGTAAGCTAGCAAACTTGGAAGTGTTGTTGGTGTGTTCTTGAGTAGTTGTTTTATAACTTAGTTTATGTATGGATTTATGAACTAGATTGAGCTAGATTTTGTTGAAGATGATGAAGAACACTTAAAACAAAGGAAGAACACTTGAGAGAGAGTAATTTTATTCAAGAAAATTGAAATGGAAGTGTGTTTGTGATGCCCCTAATTCACGTGAACTTATGGTGTTAAGATAGTCTTCATTAGTTTGTAATCTTATGAGATATTTCATGCTAGATGTTAAATGATGGTTCCCACATGGTTAGGTGACTCACATGGGCTGCTAAGAGTTGATAATTGGAGTGTATATACCAATAGTACATACATATAGAAGCTGGGTATTGTACGAGTACGAATACGGGTGTATACGAGTAAAATTGTTGATGAAAAAGAATGAGGATGTAATTGTAAGCATTTTTGTTAAGTAGAAGTACTTTGATAAGTGTCTTGAAGTCTTTCAAAAGTGTATGAATATATATTAAAACACAACATGTATATACATTTTAACTAAGTCGTTAAGTCATCGTTAGTCGTTACATGTAAGTGTTGTTTTAAAACCTTTAAATTAACGATTTTGTTAAATGTTCTTAACTCATTGTTTATTATATCTAATGAGATATTAAATCATTACATTATCATGATATAATGATGTATTAATATATCTTAATATGATATATATATATATATATATATATATATATATATATATATATATATATATATATATATATAATGTTGTTACAATGATAATCGTTACATGTATGTCTCGTTTTGAAATCCTGAAGTTAGTAGTCTTGCTTTTACATATGTAGTTCATTGTTAATATACTTAATGATATATTTACTTATCATAATATCATGCTAACTCTATATATATATATATATATATATATATATCTATATATATGTCATCATATAGTTTTTACAAATATTAACGTTCGTGAATCACCGGTCAACTTGGGTGGTCAATTGTCTATATGAAACGAATTTCAATTAATCAAGTCTTAACAAGTTTGATTGCTTAACATGTTGGAAACACTAATCATGTAAATATCAATTTCATTTAATATATATAAACATGGAAAAATTCGGGTCACTACATATTTGAAGTCACTACATTCTCCACAAAATTGGGAAAAATTTTGTGGAGAATTTTTCGAAAAATTTTCAATAGCAGATTAGGCCTATATTCTCAAGATAACTATAAAACAGTGCTACGTGCAAGACTTCCTTAAACCTTTCCCCCGTTTGAAGCAGTTTAGATGACGAAAATGACATTTTACTATTTTTAAAGGTGAATTTTGCACTTTTGGATCTTACGATAAGTAATACCTTCACATGTGAATTGTTGTACATGTTTAAATACCGCTATGATACTTGTTTTTATTTAATATGTATTGTTAGGTAGATCGAGAATCATTTTGGGGCTACTATCTCACCACTAGCTACAAAACGTTGCTGCTTTTATACCGTCTTGGTTGTATTGTTCGAGTATTTTTAACCGCTTTTTTATTTCTCTATATTCATAACCTTATTTTTATTTTTGTTTCTAAATTACACAATGAATACGAATATATGAGAGTGTAGTTTCGTTTTAATGATAATTAATGGGCACAAAACAAATATTTGAAGTCACTACATTCTCCACAAAATTGGGCAAAATTTTGTGGAGAATTTTCCGAAAAATTTTCAATTGCAGATTAGGTCTATATTCTCAAGATAGCTAGAAAACGGTGCTACAAGCAAGACTTCCTTAAGGCTTTCCTACATTCGAAGCAGTTTAGATGCCGAAAATGATATTTTACTATATTTAAAAGTGAATTTTACAATTTTAAATCTTACGATAAGTAATACCTTCACATGTGAATTGTTGTGCCTCTTTAAATACCACTATGATACTTGTTTTTATTTAAAATTATATTTAGGTACATCGAGAATCATTTTAGGGCTACTATCTCAGCACTAGCTACAAAACGTTGCTGGTTTTACAACGTTTTGGTTTTATTGTTTGAGTATTTTTAGCCGCTTTTTTATTTCTCTAGATTCATAACCTTATTTTTGTTTTTCTTTCTAAATTTCATATAATATGAGGCTGTAGTTTTGTTTTGATGATAATTGATGGCCCCAAAACACATATTTGAAGTCACTACATTCCACACAAAATCGTGCAAAATTTTGTAGAGAATTTTTCGAAAGATTTTCAATTTTAGATTATGCCCATATTCTCAAGATAACTAGAAAACGATGCTACGAGCAAGACTTCCTTAAGGCATTCCCTCGTTCGAAACAGTTTAGATGCCGAAAATGACATTTTACTATTTTTAAAGGTGAATTTTGCAATTTTAAATCTTACGATAAGTAATACCTTCACATGTGAATTGTTGTGCCTGTTTAAATACCACTATGATACTTATTTTTATTTAATATTGTATTTAGGTACATCGAGAAACATGTTGGGACTACTATCTCACAACTAGCCACAAAATCTTGCTGTTTTTATAACGTCTTGGTTTTATTGCTCGAGTATTTTTGGCCGCTTTTTATTTCTCTAGATTCATAACCTTATTTTTATTTTTGTTTCTAAATTTCATATTGAATTCGAGTATATAAGAGTGTGGTTTCATTTTGATGATAATTAATAGCCGCAAAACACATATTTGAAGTCACTACATTCCCCACAAAATCGGTCGAAATTTTGTGGAGAATTTTCCGAAAAATTTTCAATTACAGATTAGGCCCATATTCTCAAGATAACTAGAAAATAGAGCTACGAGCAAGAATTACTTAAGGCTTTCCCCCATTCGAAACAGTTTAGATGAGGAAAATGACATTATACTATTTTTAAAGGTGAATTTTGCACTTTTAGATCTTACGATAAGTAATACCTTCACATGTAAATTCTTTGTACCTGTTTAAATACCACTATTATACTTGATTTTATATAATATTATATTTAGGTACATCTAGATTCATTTTGGGGCTACTATCTCACTACTCGCTACAAAACGTTGCTGCTTTTATAACGTTTTGGTTTATTGTTCGAGTATTTTTATCCGCTTTTATATTTCTCTAGATTCAATACCTTATTTTTGTTTTTGTTTCTAAATTTCATAATGAATGTGAATATATGAGAGTTTAGTTTCATTTTAATGATAATTAATGTCCGCAAAACACATATTTGAAGTCACTACATTCTTCACAAAATCGGGCAAAATTTTGTGCAGAATTTTCCGAAAAATTTTCAATTGCAGATTAGGCCCATATTCTAAAGATAACTAGAAAAAGGAACTACGAGTAAGACTTCCTCAAGGCTATCCCCCGTTCGAAGCAGTTTAGGTGCGGAAAATGGCATTTTACTATTTTTAAAGGTGAATTTTGCTCTTTTAGATCATACGATAAGTAATACATTCACATGTGAATTGTTGTGCCAGTTTAAATACCACTATGATACTTGTTTTTATTTAATATTATATTTAGGTACATCGAGAATCAATTTGGGGCTCCTATCTCACCATTAGCTACAAAACGTTGCTACTTTTATAACGTCTTGCTTTTATTGTTTGAGTATTTTTAGCCGCTTTTTTATTTCTCTAGATTCATAACCTTATTTTTTATTTTTGTTTCTAAATTTTTTATCGAATGCGAATATATAAGAGTGTAGCTTCATTTTGATGATAATTAATGGCCGCAAAATACATATTTGAAGTTACTACATTCCCCACAAAATCGGGCAAAATTTTGTGGAAAATTTTCTGAAATTTTTTCAATTTCAGATTAGGCCCATATTCTCAAGATAACTATAAAATGGCGCTACGATCAAGACTTCCTCAAGGCTTTCCCCGTTCGAAGCAGTTTAGGTGCCTGAAATGACATTTTACTATTTTTAAAGGTGAATTTTGCACTTTTAGATCTTACGATAAGTAATACCTTCACATGTGAATTGTTATGCCTGTTTAACTACCACTATGATAGTTGTTTTTATTTAATATTGTATTTAGGTATATATCGAGAATCGTTTAGTGGCTACTATCTTACCACTAGCTATAAAACGTTGCTGCTTTTATAACGTCTTGGTTTTATTGTTCGAGTTTTTTTTTTGCCGCTTTTTTATTTCTCTAGATTCATAACCTTATTTTTGTTTTTGTTTCTAAATTTCATATTGAATGCGAATATATGTGGCTGTAGTTCTGTTTTGATGATAATTAATGCCCCTAAAAACACATATTTGAAGTCACTACATTCCCCACAAAATCGGGCAAAATTTTGTGGAAAATTTTCTGAAAAATTTTCAATTTCAGATTAGGCACATATTCTCAAGATAAATAGAAAACGGCGCTACGAGCAAGACTTCCTTAAGGCTTACCCCTGTTCGAAGCAGTTTAGATGCCGAAAATGACATTTTACTATTTTTTAAAGGTGAATTTTGCAATTTTAGATCTTACGATAAGTAATACCTTCACATGTGAATTGTTGTGCTTGTTTAAATACTTCTATGATAGTTGTTTTTATTTAATATTGTATTTAGGTACATTGAGAATCATGTTGGGACTACTATCTCTCAACTAGCCATAAAACCTTACTGCTTTTATAACGCCTTGATTTTATTGTTCGGGTATTTTTAGCCGCTTTTTTATTTCTCTGGATTCATAACTTTATTTTTGTTTTTTTTCTAAATTTCATATTGAATTCAAATACATGAGAGTGTAGTTTCGTTTTGATGATAATTAATGGCCGTAAATCCATATTTGAAGTCACTACATTCCCAACAAAATCGGGCGAAATTTTGTGGAGAAATTTCTGAAAAATTTTCAATTGCAGTTTAGGCCCATATTCTAAAGATAACTAGAAAACGGAGCTATGAGCAAGACTTCCTTAAGGATTTACCCTATTCGAAACAGTTTAGATGACAAAAATGACATTATACTATTTTTAAAGGTGAATTTTGCACTTTTAGATCTTACGATAAGTAATACCTTCACATGTGAATTGTTGTACCTGTTTAAATATCACTATTATACTTGTTTTTATTTAATATCATCGAGAATCATTTTGGGGCAACTATCTCACCACTAGCTAAAAAACGTTGATGCTTTTATAACGTCTTGGATTATTGTTCGAGTATTTTTATCCGCTTTTTTATTTCTCTAGATTCATAACCTTATTTTTGTTTTTGTTTCGAAATTTCATAATGAATGCTAATACATGAGAGTGTAGTTTCGTTTTGATGATAATTAATGTTCGCAAAACACATATTTGAAGTCACTACATTCTCCACATAATCGAGAAAAATTTTGTGGAGAATTTTCCGAAAAATTTACAATTGCAGATTAAGCCCATATTTTTAAGATAACTAGAAAACGGTTCTACGAGCAAGACTTCCATAAGGCTTTCCCCCATTCGAAACAGTTTAGATGCCGAAAATAACATTTTACTACTTTTTAAGGTGATTTTTGCACTTTCAGATCTTACGATAAGTAATACCTTCACATGGGAATTGTTGTGCCTGTTTAAATACTACTATGATATTTGTTTTTATTTAATATTGTATTTAGGTACATCGAGAATCATTTTGGGGCTACTATCTCACCACTAGCTAGAAAACGTTGATGCTTTTACAATCTCTTGGTTTTTATTGTACGAGTATTTTTAACCGCTTTTTTATTTCTCAAGATTCATAACCTTATTTTTGTTTTTGTTTCTAAATTTCACAATGAATATGAATATATGAGAGTGTAATTTCGTTTTGATGATAATTAATGGCCGCAAAACACATAGTTGAAGTCACTACATTCTTCACAAAATCGGGCACAATTTTATGAAGAATTTTCCGAAAAGTTTTCAATTGCAGATTAGGCCCATATTCTCAAGAAAACTAGAAAACGGTGCTACGAGCAAGACATCCTTAAGGCTTTCCCCCGTTCAAAGCAGTTTAGATACCGAAAATGACATTTTACTATTTTTAAAAGTGAATTTTGCAATTTTAGACCTTACGATAAGTAATACATTCACATGTGAATTGTTGTGCTGTTTAAATACCACTATGATACTTGTTATTATTTAATATTGGATTTAGGTACATCGAGAATCATTTTGAGGCTACTATCTCACCATTAGCTACAAAACGTTGCTGCTTTTACAATCTCTTAGTTTTATTGTTCGAGTATTTTTAGCCGCTTTTTTATTTCTCTAGATTCATAACCTTATTTTTGTTTTTGTTTCTAAATTTCATAATGAATGTGAATATATGAGAGCGTAGTTTCATTTTGATGATAATTAATGGCCACAAAATACATATTTGAAGTCACTACATTCTCCACAAAAACGGACAAAATTTTGTGGAGAATTTTCCGAAAAATTTTCAATTGCAGATTAGGCCCATATTCTCAAGATAACTAGAAAACGGTGCTACGTGCAAAAATTCCTTAAGGCTTTCCCCCGTTCGAAGCAGTTTAGATGTCGAACATGACATTTTACTATTTTTAAAAGTGAATTTTGCAATTTAAGACCTTACGATAAGTAATACCTTCACATGTGAATTGTTGTGCCAATTTAAATACCAATATGATACTTGTTTTTATTTAATATTGTATTTAGGTACCTCAAGAATCATTTTGGGGCTACTATCTCATCACTAGCTACAAAACGTTGCTGCTTTTATAACATCTTGGTTTTATTGTTCAAGTATTTTTAGCCGCTTTTTTATTTCTCTAAATTCATAACCTTATTTTTGTTTTTGTTTCTAAATTTCATAATGAATTCGAATATATGAGAGTGTAGTTTCGTTTTAATGATAATTAATGGCCGCAAAACACATATTTGAAGTCACTACATTCCCCACAAAATGGGGCGAAATTTTGAGGAGAATTTTTGAAAAATTTTCAATTGTAGATTAGGCCTATATTCTAAAGATAACTAGAAAATGGAGTTAAGAGCAAGACTTCCTTAAGGATTTCCCCCATTCGAAACAGTTTAAATGACGAAAATGACATTATACTATTTTTAAAGGTGAATTTTACACTTTTAGATCTTACGATAAGTAATACATTCACATGTGAATTGTTGTACATATTTAAATACCACTATGATACTTATTTTTATTTAAAATTGTATTTAAGTACACCGAGAATCATTTTGGGGCTACTATCTCACCACTAACTACAAAACGTGCTGCTTTTATAACATCTTGGATTATTGTTCGAGTATTTTTAACCGCTTTTTTATTTCTCTATATTCATAACCTTATTTTTGTTTTTGTTTCTAAATTTCTTATTGAATGCGAATATATGAGAGTGTGGTTTCGTTTTGATTATAATTAATGGCCGCAAAACACATATTCGAATTCACTACATTCTCCACATAATCGGGAAAAATTTTGTGGAGAATTTTTCGAAAAATTTTCAATTGCAGATTAGGCCCATATTCTCAAGATAACTAGAAAACGGTGCTACGAGCAAGACTTCCTTAAGGCTTTCCCCCCGTTCGAAGCAGTTTAGATGTCGAAGATAATATTTTACTATTTTTAAAGGTGAATTTTGCATTTTCAGATCTTACGATAAGTAATACCTTCACATGGGAATTGTTGTGTCTGTTTAAATACCACTATGATACTCGTTTTTATTTAACATTGTATTTAGGTAGATCGAGAATCATTTTGGGGCTACTATCTTACAACTAGCTACAAACCGTTGCTGCTTTTACAACCTCTTGGTTTTTATTGTTCGAGTATTTTTAGCCGCTTTTTTATTTCTCTAGATTCATAACCTTATTTTTGTTTTTTTTCTAAATTTCATAATTAATATGAATATATGAGAGTGTAGTTTCGATTTGATGATAACTAATGGCCGCAAAATATATATTTGAAGTCACTACATTCTTCACAAAATCGGGCAAAATTTTATGGAGAATTTTTTGAAAAATTTTCAATTGCAGATTAGGCTCATATTCTCAAGATTACTAGAAAACGGTGCTACGAGCAAGACTTTCTTAAGGCTTTCCCCCGTTCGAAGCAGTTTAGATGCAGAAAATGACATTTTACTATTTTAGAAGTGAATTTTTGCAATTTTAGATCTTACGATAAGTAATACCTTCACATGTGAATTCTTGTGCATGTTTAAATACCACTATGAAACTTGTTTGTATTTAATATTGTATTTAGGTACACCGAGAATTATTTTGGGGCTACTATCTCGCCACTAGCTATAAAGCGTTGCTGCTTTTATAACGTCTTGATTTTATCGTTCGAGTATTTTTAGCCGCTTTTTTATTTCTCTAGATTAATAACCTTATTTTTGTTTTTGTTTCTAAATTTCATAATCAATGCGAATATATGAGAGTGTAGTTTCGTTTTGATGATAATTAATGGCGGCAAAACACATATTTGAAGTCACTACATTCTTCACAAAATCGGGCAAAATTTTGTGGAGAATTTTTCGAAAAATTTTCAATTGCAGATTAGGCCATATTCTAAAGATAACTAGAAAACGGTTCTATGAGCAAAAATTCTCTAAGGCTTCCCCCCATTCGAAGCAGTTTAGATGTCGAAAATGACATTTTACTATTTTTTTAAAGTGAATTTAGCAATTTTAGATATTACTATAAGTAATACCTTCACATGTAAATTGTTGTGCCTCTTTAAATACCACTATGATACTTGTTTTTATTTAATATTGTATTTAGGTACATCGAGAATCATTTGGGGCTACTATCTCACCACTAGCTACATAATGTTGTTGCTTTTACAACGTCTTGGTTTATTGTTCGAGTATTTTTAGCCGCTTTTTTTTCTCTAGATTCATAACCTTATTTTAGTTTTTTTTCTAAATTTCTTATTGAATGCGAATATATGAGAGTGTAGTTTCATTTTGATTATAGTTAATGGCCACAAAATACATATTTGAAGTCACTACATTCTCTACAAAATCAGGAAAAATTTTGTGGAGAATTTTCCGAAAAAATTTCAATTGCAGATTAGGCCCATATTCTCAAGATAACTAGAAAACGACGCTACGAGCAAGACTTCTTCAAGGCTTTCCCGTTCTAAGCAGTTTAAGTGCCGGAAATGACATTTTACTATATTTAAAGGTGAATTTTGCATTTTTAGATCTTACGATAAGTAATACCTTTACATGTGAATTGTTGTGTCTGTTTAAATACCACTATGATAGTTGTTTTTATTTAATATTGTATTTAGGTACATCGAGAATCATTTTGGGGCTAGTATCTCGCCACTAGCTACAAAACGTTGCTGCTTTTATAAGGTCTTGGTTTTATTGTTCGAGTATTTTTAGCCGCTTTTTGATTTCTCTAGATTTATAACCTTATTTTTATTTTTGTTTCTAAATTTCTTATTGAATGCGAATATATAAGAGTGTAGTTTCATTTTGATGATAATTAATGGGCACAAAACACATATTTGAAGTCAATACATTCTCTACAAAATCGGGCAAAATTTTGTGGAGAATATTCCGAAAAATTTTCAATTGCAGATTAGGCCCATATTCTAAAGATAACTAGAAAACGACACTACGAGCAAGACTTCTTCAAGGCTTTCCCCCGTTCGAAGCAGTTTAAGTGCCGGAAATGACATTTTACTATTTTTAAAGGTAAATTTTACACTTTTAGATCTTACGATAAGTAATACCTTCACATGTGAATTGTTGTGCCTGTTTAAATACCACTATGATACTTGTTTTTATTTAATATTATACTACGTGAAATGTCCCGTTCTTATTGATTAAAAACGTTCCATATTAATTGATTTCGTTGCGAGGTTTTGACCTCTATATGAGACGTTTTTCAAAGACTGCATTCATTTTAAAACAAACCATAACCTTTATTTCATCAATAAAGGTTTAAAAAGCTTTACGTAGATTATCAAATAATGATAATCTAAAATATCCTGTTTACACACGACCATTACATAATGGTTTACAATACAAATATGTTACAACAAAATAAGTTTCTTGAATGCAGTTTTTACACAATATCATACAAGCATGGACTCCAAATCTCGTCCTTATTTAAGTATGTGACAGCGGAAGCTCTTAATAATCACCTGAGAATAAACATGCTTAAAACGTCAACAAAAATGTTGGTGAGTTATAGGTTTAACCTATATATATCAAATCATAATAATAGACCACAAGATTTCATATTTCAATACACATCCCATACATAGAGATAAAAATCATTCATATGGTGAACACCTGGTAACCGACATTAACAAGATGCATATATAAGAATATCCCCATCATTCCGGGACACCCTTCGGATATGATATAAATTTTGAAGTACTAAAGCATCCGGTACTTTGGATGGGGTTTGTTAGGCCCAATAGATCTATCTTTAGGATTCGCGTCAATTAGGGTGTCTGTTCCCTAATTCTTAGATTACCAGACTTAATAAAAAGGGGCATATTTGATTTCGATAATTCAACCATAGAATGTAGTTTCACGTACTTGTGTCTATTTTGTAAATCATTTATAAAACCTGCATGTATTCTCATCCCAAAAATATTAGATTTTAAAAGTGGGACTATAACTCACTTTCACATATTTTTACTTCGTCGGGAAGTAAGACTTGGCCACTGGTTGATTCACGAACCTATAACAATATATACATATATATCAAAGTATGTTCAAAATATATTTACAACACTTTTAATATATTTTGATGTTTTAAGTTTATTAAGTCAGCTGTCCTCGTTAGTAACCTACAACTAGTTGTCCACAGTTAGATGTACAGAAATAAATCGATAAATATTATCTTGAATCAATCCACGACCCAGTGTATACGTATCTCAGTATTGATCACAACTCAAACTATATATATTTTGGAATCAACCTCAACCCTGTATAGCTAACTCCAACATTCACATATAGAGTGTCTATGGTTGTTCCGAAATATATATAGATGTGTCGACATGATAGGTCGAAACATTATATACGTGTCTATGGTATCTCAAAATTACATAATATACAATACAAGTTGATTAAGTTATGGTTGGAATAGATTTGTTACCAATTTTCACGTAGCTAAAATGAGAAAAATTATCCAATCTTGTTTTACCCATAACTTCTTCATTTTAAATCCGTTTTGAGTGAATAAAATTGCTATGGTTTCATATTGAACTCTATTTTATGAATCTAAACAGAAAAAGTATAGATTTATAGTCGGAAAAATAAGTTACAAGTCATTTTTGTAAAGGTAGTCATTTCAGTCGAAAGAACGACGTCTAGATGACCATTTTAGAAAACATACTTCCACTTTGAGTTTAACCATAATTTTTGGATATAGTTTCATGTTCATAATAAAAATCATTTTCCCAGAATAACAACTTTTAAATCAAAGTTTATCATAGTTTTTAATTAACTAACCCAAAACAGCCCGCGGTGTTACTACGACGGCGTAAATCCGGTTTTACGGTATTTTTCGTGTTTCCAGGTTTTAAATCATTAAGTTAGCATATCATACAGATATAGAACATGTGTTTAGTTTATTTTAAAAGTCAAGTTAGAAGGATTAACTTTTGTTTGCGAACAAGTTTAGAATTAATTAAACTATGTTCTAGTGATTACAAGTTTAAACCTTCGAATAAGATAGCTTTATATGTATGAATCGAATGATGTTATGAACATCATTACAACCTTAAGTTCCTTGGATAAACCTACTGGAAAGTAGAAAAATGGATCTAGCTTCAATGGATCCTTGGATGGCTCGAAGTTCTTGAAGCAGAATCATGACACGAAAACAAGTTCAAGTAAGATCATCACTTGAAATAAGATTGTTATAGTTATAGAAATTGAACCAAAGTTTGAATATGATTATTACCTTGTATTAGAATGATAACCTAATGTAAGAAACAAAGATTTCTTGAGGTTGGATGATCACCTTACAAGATTGGAAGTGAGCTAGCAAACTTGAAAGTATTCTTGATTTTATGAAACTAGAACTTTTGGAATTTATGAAGAACACTTAGAACTTGAAGATAGAACTTGAGAGAGATAAATTAGATGAAGAAAATTGAAGAATGAAAGTGTTTGTAGGTGTTTTTGGTCGTTGGTGTATGGATTAGATATAAAGGATATGTAATTTTGTTTTCATGTAAATAAGTCATGAATGATTACTCATATTTTTGTAATTTTATGAGATATTTCATGCTAGTTGCCAAATGATGGTTCCCACATGTGTTAGGTGACTCACATGGGCTGCTAAGAGCTGATAATTGAAGTGTATATACCAATAGTACATACATCTAAAAGCTGTGTATTGTACGAGTACGAATACGGGTGCATACGAGTAGAATTGTTGATGAAACTGAACGAGGATGTAATTGTAAGCATTTTTGTTAAGTAGAAGTATTTTGATAAGTGTATTGAAGTCTTTCAAAAGTGTATAAATACATATTAAAACACTACATGTATATACATTTTAACTGAGTCGTTAAGTCATCGTTAGTCGTTACATGTAAGTGTTGTTTTGAAACCTTTAGGTTAACGATCTTGTTAAATGTTGTTAACCCAATGTTTATAATATCAAATGAGATTTTAAATTATTATATTATCATGATATTATCATGTATGAATATCTCTTAATATGATATATATACATTAAATGTCTTTACAATGATAATCGTTACATATATGTCTCGTTTAAAAATCATTAAGTTAGTAGTCTTGTTTTTACATATGTAGTTCATTGTTAATATACTTAATGATATGTTTACTTATCATAGTATCATGTTAACTATATATATATCCATATATATGTCATCATATAGTTTTTACAAGTTTTAACGTTCGTGAATCACCGGTCAACTTGGGTGGTCAATTGTCTATATGAAACATATTTCAATTAATCAAGTCTTAACAAGTTTGATTGCTTAACATGTTGGAAACATTTAATCATGTAAATATCAATCTCAATTAATATATATAAACATGGAAAAGTTCGGGTCACTACAGTACCTACCCGTTAAATAAATTTCGTCCCGAAATTTTAAGCTGTTGAAGGTGTTGACGAATCTTCTGGAAATAGATGCGGGTATTTCTTCTTCATCTGATCTTCACACTCCCTGGTGAACTCGGGTCCTCTACGAGCATTCCATCGAACCTTAACAATTGGTATCTTGTTTTGCTTAAGTCTTTTAACCTCACGATCCATTATTTCGACGGGTTCTTCGATGAATTGAAGTTTTTCGTTGATTTGGATTTCATCTAACGGAATAGTGAGATCTTCTTTAGCAAAACATTTCTTCAAATTCAAGACGTGGAAAGTGTTATGTACAGCAGCGAGTTGTTGAGGTAACTCAAGTCGGTAAGCTACTGGTCCGACACGATCAATAATCTTGAATGGTCCAATATACCTTGGATTTAATTTCCCTCGTTTACCAAATCGAACAACGCCTTTCCAAGGTGCAACTTTAAGCATGACCATCTCTCCAATTTCAAATTCTATATCTTTTCTTTTAATGTCAGCGTAGCTCTTTTGTCGACATTGGGCGATTTTCAACCGTTGTTGAATTTGGATGATCTTCTCGGTAGTTTCTTGTATAATCTCCGGACCCGTAATCTATCTATCCCCACTTCACTCCAACAAATCGGAGACCTGCACTTTCTACCATAAAGTGCTTCAAACGGCGCCATCTCAATGCTTGAATGGTAGCTGTTGTTGTAGGAAAATTCTGCTAACGGTAGATGTCGATCCCAACTGTTTCCGAAATCAATAACACATGCTCGTAGCATGTCTTCAAGCGTTTGTATCGTCCTTTCGCTCTGCCCATCAGTTTGTGGATGATAGGCAGTACTCATGTCTAGACGAGTTCCTAATGCTTGCTGTAATGTCTGCCAGAATCTTGAAATAAATCTGCCATCCCTATCAGAGATAATAGAGATTGGTATTCCATGCCTGGAGACGACTTCCTTCAAATACAGTCGTGCTAACTTCTCCATCTTGTCATCTTCTCTTATTGGCAGGAAGTGTGCTGATTTGGTGAGACGATCAACTATTACCCAAATAGTATCAAAACCACTTGCAGTCCTTGGCAATTTAGTGATGAAATCCATGGTAATGTTTTCCCATTTCCATTCTGGGATTTCGGGTTGTTGAAGTAGACCTGATGGTTTCTGATGCTCAGCTTTGACCTTAGAACACGTCAAACATTCTCCTACGTATTTAGCAACATCGGCTTTCATACCCGGCCACCAAAAATGTTTCTTGAGATCCTTGTACATCTTTCCCGTTCCAGGATGTATTGAGTATCTGGTTTTATGAGCTTCTCTAAGTACCATTTCTCTCATATCTCCAAATTTTGGTACCCAAATCCTTTCAGCCCTATACCGGGTTCCGTCTTCCCGAATTTTAAGATGCTTCTCCGATCCTTTGGGTATTTCATCCTTTAAATTTCCCTCTTTTAAAACTCCTTGTTGCGCCTCCTTTATTTGAGTAGTAAGGTTATTATGAATCATTATATTCATAGATTTTACTCGAATGGGTTCTCTGTCCTTCCTGCTCAAGGCATCGGCTACCACATTTGCCTTCCCCGGGTGGTAACGAATCTCAAAGTCGTAATCATTCAATAATTCAATCCACCTACGCTGCCTCATATTCAGTTGTTTCTGATTAAATATGTGTTGAAGACTTTTGTGGTCGGTATATATAATACTTTTGACCCCATATAAGTAGTGCCTCCAAGTCTTTAATGCAAAAACAACCGCGCCTAATTCCAAATCATGCGTCATATAATTTTGTTCGTGAATCTTCAATTGTCTAGACGCATAAGCAATCACCTTCGTTCGTTGCATTAATACACAACCGAGACCTTGCTTTGATGCGTCACAATAAATCACAAAATCATCATTCCCTTCAGGCAATGACAATATAGGTGCCGTAGTTAGCTTTTTCTTCAATAACTGAAATGCTTTCTCTTGTTCATCATTCCATTCAAATTTCTTCCCTTTATGCGTTAATGCAGTCAAGGGTTTTGCTATTCTGGAAAAGTCTTGGATGAACCTTCTGTAGTAACCAGCTAGTCCTAAAAACTGGCGTATGTGTTTCGGAGTTTTCGGGGTTTCCCACTTTTCAACAGTTTCTATCTTTGCCGGATCCACCTTAATACCTTCTTTGTTCACTATGTGACCGAGGAATTGAACTTCTTCCAACCAAAATGCACACTTTGAAAACTTAGCGTACAATTCTTCCTTCCTCAATACTTCTAACACCTTTCTCAAATGTTCACCGTGTTCTCGGTCATTCTTTGAGTAAATAAGTATGTCATCAATGAAAACAATGACAAACTTGTCAAGGTATGGTCCACACACTCGGTTCATAAGGTCCATGAACACAGCTGGTGCATTAGTTAAACCAAACGGCATGACCATAAACTCGTAATGACCGTAACGTGTTCTGAAAGCATTCTTTGGAATATCATCTTCTTTCACCCGCATTTGATGATACCCGGAACGTAAGTCAATCTTTGAATAAACAGACGAGCCTTGTAGTTGATCAAATAAGTCGTCGATTCTCGGTAGTGGGTAGCGGTTCTTGATGGTAAGTTTGTTCAACTCTCGGTAGTCGATACACAACCTGAATGTACCATCTTTCTTCTTGACAAACAAAACAGGAGCTCCCCACGGTGATGTGCTTGGTCGAATGAAACCATGCTCTAAAAGTTCTTGTAATTGGCTTTGCAGTTCTTTCATCTCACTGGGTGCGAGTCTGTAAGGAGCACGAGCTATTGGTGCAGCTCCTGGTACAAGATCTATTTGAAATTCAACGGATCGATGTGGGGGTAATCCCGGTAATTCTTTCGGAAATACATCGGGAAATTCTTTTGCAATGGGAACATCATTGATGCTCTTTTCTTCAGTTTGTACTTTCTCGACGTGTGCTAGAACAGCATAGCAACCTTTTCTTATTAGTTTTTGTGCCTTCAAATTACTAATAAGATGTAGCTTCGTGTTGCCCTTTTCTCCGTACACCATTAAGGGTTTTCCTTTTTCTCGTATAATGCGAATTGCATTTTTGTAACAAACGATCTCTGCTTTCACTTCTTTCAACCAGTCCATACCGATTATCACATCAAAACTCCCTAACTCTACTGGTATCAAATCAATCTTAAATGTTTCGCTAACCAGTTTAATTTCTCGATTCCGACATATATTATCTGCTGAAATTAATTTACCATTTGCTAATTCGAGTAAAAATTTACTATCCAAAGGCGTCAATGGACAACTTAATTTAGCACAAAAATCTCTACTCATATAGCTTCTATCCGCACCCGAATCAAATAAAACGTAAGCAGATTTATTGTCAATAAGAAACGTACCCGTAACAAACTACGGGTCTTCCTGTACCTCTGCCGCATTAATATTGAAAACTCTTCCGCGGTCTTGTCCATTCGTGTTCTCCTGGTTCGAGCAATTTCTAATAATGTGGCCCGGTTTTCCACATTTATAACAAACTACATTGGCATAACTTGCTCCGACACTACTTGCTCCGCCATTACTCGTTCCGACACCATTTGTTCCTTTCGTTCTATTAACCCCTGGTCCGTAGACCTCACACTTCACCGCGCTATGACCATTTCTTTTACACTTGTTGCAAAATTTGGTGCAGAACCCCGAGTGATACTTTTCACACCTTTGGCATAGCTGCTTCTGATTGTTGTTGTTGTTGCGGTTATTATTGTTGTTGGGATGATTGTTGTAGTTGCTGTTGTTGTTGTTGTTGTTGGGCCGTTTGTTGTAGTTGCGATTGATGTTGCGATTGTTGGGATAATTGTTGCGATTATTGTTGTAATTGCTGTTGTTGTTGTATTGGTGATTCTTATCACCGTTTTCCTCCCACTTTCTTTTGACTTGCTTCACATTGGCCTCTTCAGCAGTCTGTTCTTTAATTCTTTCTTCAATCTGGTTCACTAGTTTGTGAGCCATTCTACATGCCTGTTGTATGGAGGCGGGTTCGTGTGAACTTATATCTTCTTGGATTCTTTCCGGTAATCCTTTCACAAACGCGTCGATCTTCTCTTCCTCATCTTCGAATGCTCCCGGACACAATAGGCACAATTCTGTGAATCGTCTTTCGTACGTGGTAATATCAAATCCTTGGGTTCGTAACCCTCTAAGTTCTGTCTTGAGCTTATTGACCTCGGTTCTGGGACGGTACTTCTCGTTCATCAAGTGCTTGAATGCTGACCACGGTAGTGCGTACGCATCGTCTTGTCCTACTTGCTCTAGATAGGTATTCCACCATGTTAACGCAGAACCTGTGAAGGTATGCGTAGCGTACTTCACTTTGTCCTCTTCAGTACACTTACTTATGGCAAACACCGATTCAACCTTCTCGGTCCACCGTTTCAATCCGATCGGTCCTTCGATTCCATCAAATTCCAAAGGTTTGCAGGCAGTGAATTCTTTGTAGGTGCATCCTACACGATTTCCTTTACTGCTAGATCCAAGGTTATTGTTGGTATGTAGCGCAGCCTGTACTGCGACTATGTTTGAAGCTAGAAAAGTACGGAATTCCTCTTCATTCATATTCACGGTGTGTCGAGTAGTCGGTGCCATTTCCTTCAAAATAGTCAAATGGAACAAGTTAATCATACAGAATATTAAGAGTAGTTAATAGTATTTCGTAGCATAATATGAACTCATTTATAAAAGCTTTTTCTTCATATTAGCGTTTTATAAGTTTAAATTCGGGTAGTACCAACCCGTTAAGTTCATACTTAGTAGCTAATATACAATTCAACTACTACAATTCTATATGAAAAACTGATTATAATAATATTTCGCGTTCAAACTTTTATACAATATTTTACAAACTTACAATACCGCTTATTTTACATAAAGCATTAAATATAGCACACAATAACTTTGATACAAGATAGTTGTGAAGATAATTCTAGCTAGTACACAAGTCGTTCAGCAAAGGCAATAAAGACACGTAATTCATACGTCCAGAAATAAGTCATGCATTCTGGTTTTACTAGGATTACTTCCCATCCTTGGTCTTGTGAAACATAACCGTTATGGCCGTTGATAAGACAGCGTGTTGTAACTTTGTCAAAGGGACGAGGGTTACGTAATGTCCAACAGTCCCGTAACAATCTAAAAACCTCATTTCTTACCCCAATTACCGACTCCGTCACTTGTGGGAACGTTTTGTTTAATAGTTGTAGCCCGATGTTCTTGTTCTCACTTTGGTGAGAAGCGAACATTACTAATCCGTAAGCATAACATGCTTCTTTATGTTGCATGTTAGCCGCTTTTTCTAAATCACGAAGTCCAATATTCGGATATATTGAGTCAAAATAATTTCTTAACCCATTGCGTAAAATAGCATTTGGGTTCCCCGCAATATATGCGTCAAAGTAAACACATCGTAACTTATGGATTTCCCAATGTGATATCCCCCATCTTTCGAACGAAAGCCTTTTATAAACCAAGGCATTCTTGGAACGTTCTTCGAATGTCTTACAAACTGATCTCGCCTTAAATAGTTGTGCCGAAGAATTCTGACCGACTCTAGACAAGATTTCATCAATCATGTCTCCGGGTAGGTCTCTTAAAATATTGGGTTGTCTATCCATTTTGTGTTTTTATACTGTAAAATAGACAAGAGTTAGATTCATAAAAAAAATTACTTATTAATACAAGCAATTTTTACATATATCATAAAGCATAAGCACACTATATTACATATATTACACCACACGAATACAACTATCTTATTCCGACTCGCTTGTTTCTTCTTCTTCGGTTTTGGTTCGTTTTTCCAAGTTTCTAGGGATATATGATTTTCCCCTAATACTAGCTGTTATTTTCCACAACGGTTTAGAAAAACCTGGTGGTTTAGAGGTTCCTGGGTCATTGTTACAACTTAAGGACTTCGGGGGTTGACGATACATATAAAGTTCATCGGGGTTGGAATTAGATTTCTCTATTTTTATGCCCTTTCCCTTATTATTTTCTTTTGCCTTTTTAAATTCAGTTGGGGTAATTTCTATAACATCATCGGAATTCTCGTCAGAATCCGATTCATCGGAGAATTGGTAATCCTCCCAATATTTTGCTTCCTTAGCGGAAACACCATTGACCATAATTAACCTTGGTCGGTTGGTTGAGGATTTTCTTTTACTTAACCATTTTATTATTTCCCCCACCGGTTCTATTTCTTCATCCGGTTCCGATTCTTCTTCCGGTTCCGATTCTTCTTCTGGTTCCGACTCTTCTTCCGGTTCCTCTTCGGGAACTTGTGAATCAGTCCACGAATCATTCCAATTTACATTTGACTCTTCATTATTATTAGGTGAGTCAATGGGACTTGTTCTAGAGGTAGACATCTATCACATAATATCAAACGCGTTAAGAGATTAATATATCACATAATATTCACATGTTAAAAATATATAGTTTCCAACAAAATTTGTTAAGCAATCATTTTTCAAGTAAACACGGTCGAAGTCCAGACTCACTAATGCATCCTAACAAACTCGATAAGACACACTAATGCAAAATTCTGGTTCTCTAAGACCAACGCTCAGATACCAACTGAAATGTCCCGTTCTTATTGATTAAAAACGTTCCATATTAATTGATTTCGTTGCGAGGTTTTGACCTCTATATGAGACGTTTTTCAAAGACTGCATTCATTTTAAAACAAACCATAACCTTTATTTCATCAATAAAGGTTTAAAAAGCTTTACGTAGATTATCAAATAATGATAATCTAAAATATCTTGTTTACACACGACCATTACATAATGGTTTACAATACAAATATGTTACAACAAAATAAGTTTCTTGAATGCATTTTTTACACAATATCATACAAGCATGGACTCCAAATCTCGTCCTTATTTAAGTATGCGACAGCGGAAGCTCTTAATAATCACCTGAGAATAAACATGCTTAAAACGTCAACAAAAATGTTGGTGAGTTATAGGTTTAACCTATATATATCAAATCATAATAGTAGACCACAAGATTTCATATTTCAATACACATCCCATACATAGAGATAAAAATCATTCATATGGTGAACACCTGGTAACCGACATTAACAAGATGCATATATAAGAATATCCCCATCATTCCGGGACACCCTTCGGATATGATATAAATTTCGAAGTACTAAAGCATCCGGTACTTTGGATAGGGTTTGTTAGGCCCAATAGATCTATCTTTAGGATTCGCGTCAATTAGGGTGTCTGTTCCCTAATTCTTAGATTACCAGACTTAATAAAAAGGGGCATATTTGATTTCGATAATTCAACCATAGAATGTAGTTTCACGTACTTGTGTCTATTTTGTAAATCATTTATAAAACCTGCATGTATTCTCATCCCAAAAATATTAGATTTTAAAAGTGGGACTATAACTCACTTTCACAGATTTTTACTTCGTCGGGAAGTAAGACTTGGCCACTGGTTGATTCATGAACCTATAACAATATATACATATATATCAAAGTATGTTCAAAATATATTTACAACACTTTTAATATATTTTGATGTTTTAAGTTTATTAAGTCAGCTGTCCTCGTTAGTAACCTACAACTAGTTGTCCACAGTTAGATGTACAGAAATAAATCGATAAATATTATCTTGAATCAATCCACGACCCAGTGTATACGTATCTCAGTATTGATCACAACTCAAACTATATATATTTTGGAATCAACCTCAACCCTGTATAGCTAACTCCAACATTCACATATAGAGTGTCTATGGTTGTTCCGAAATATATATAGATGTGTCGACATGATAGGTCGAAACATTATATACGTGTCTATGGTATCTCAAGATTACATAATATACAATACAAGTTGATTAAGTTATGGTTGGAATAGATTTGTTACCAATTTTCACGTAGCTAAAATGAGAAAAAGTATCCAATCTTGTTTTACCCATAACTTCTTCATTTTAAATCCGTTTTGAGTGAATCAAATTGCTATGGTTTCATATTGAACTCTATTTTATGAATCTAAATAGAAAAAGTATAGATTTATAGTCGGAAAAATAAGTTACAAGTCATTTTTGTAAAGGTAGTCATTTCAGTCGAAAGAACGACGTCTAGATGACCATTTTAGAAAACATACTTCCACTTTGAGTTTAACCATAATTTTTGGATATAGTTTCATGTTCATAATAAAAATCATTTTCCCAGAATAACAACTTTTAAATCAAAGTTTATCATAGTTTTTAATTAACTAACCCAAAACAGCCCGCGGTGTTACTACGACGGCGTAAATTCGGTTTTATGGTGTTTTTCGTGTTTTCAGGTTTTAAATCATTAAGTTAGCATATCATACAGATATAGAACATGTGTTTAGTTTATTTTAAAAGTCAAGTTAGAAGGATTAACTTTTGTTTGCGAACAAGTTTAGAATTAATTAAACTATGTTCTAGTGATTACAAGTTTAAACCTTCGAATAAGATAGCTTTATATGTATGAATCGAATGATGTTATGAACATCATTACTACCTTAAGTTCCTTGGATAAACCTACTGGAAAATAGAAAAATGGATCTAGCTTCAATGGATCCTTGGATGGCTCGAAGTTCTTGAAGCAGAATCATGACACGAAAACAAGTTCAAGTAAGATCATCACTTGAAATAAGATTGTTATAGTTATAGAAATTGAACCAAAGTTTGAATATGATTATTACCTTGTATTAGAATGATAACCTACTGTAAGAAACAAAGATTTCTTGAGATTGGATGATCACCTTACAAGATTGGAAGTGAGCTAGCAAACTTGAAAGTATTCTTGATTTTATGAAACTAGAACTTTTGAAATTTATGAAGAACACTTAGAACTTGAAGATAGAACTTGAGAGAGATCAATTAGATGAAGAAAATTGAAGAATGAAAGTGTTTGTAGGTGTTTTTGGTCGTTGGTGTATGGATTAGATATAAAGGATATGTAATTTTGTTTTCATGTAAATAAGTCATGAATCATTACTCATATTTTTGTAATTTTATGAGATATTTCATGCTAGTTGCCAAATGATGGCTCCCACATGTGTTAGGTGACTCACATGGGCTGCTAAGAGCTGATAATTAGAGTGTATATACCAATAGTACATACATCTAAAAGCTGTGTATTGTACGAGTACGAATACGGGTGCATACGAGTAGAATTGTTGATGAAACTGAACGAGGATGTAATTGTAAGCATTTTTGTTAAGTAGAAGTATTTTGATAAGTGTATTGAAGTCTTTCAAAAGTGTATAAATACATATTAAAACACTACATGTATATACATTTTAACTGAGTCGTTAAGTCATCGTTAGTCGTTACATGTAAGTGTTGTTTTGAAACCTTTAGGTTAACGATCTTGTTAAATGTTGTTAACCCAATGTTTATAATATCAAATGAGATTTTAAATTATTATATTATCATGATATTATCATGTATGAATATCTCTTAATATGATATATATACATTAAATGTCTTTACAATGATAATCGTTACATATATGTCTCGTTTAAAAATCATTAAGTTAGTAGTCTTGTTTTTACATATGTAGTTCATTGTTAATATACTTAATGATATGTTTACTTATCATAGTATCATGTTAACTATATATATATCCATATATATGTCATCATATAGTTTTTACAAGTTTTAACGTTCGTGAATCACCGGTCAACTTGGGTGGTCAATTGTCTATATGAAACATATTTCAATTAATCAAGTCTTAACAAGTTTGATTGCTTAACATGTTGGAAACATTTAATCATGTAAATATCAATCTCAATTAATATATATAAACATGGAAAAGTTCGGGTCACTACACTACGAGCAAGACTTCCTTAAGGCTTTCTCCCTTTCGAAGCAGTTTAGATGCCGAAAATGACATTTTATTATTTTTAAAGTTGAATTTTGCACTTTTAGATCTTACTATAAGTAATACCTTCAAATGTGAATTGTTGTCCATGTTTAAATACTACTATGATACTTGTTTTTATTTAATATTGTATTTAGGTACAACGAGAATCATGTTGGGGCTACTATCTCACAACTAGCCACAAAACCTTGCTGCTTTTATAACGCATTGGTTTATTGTTCGAGTATTTTTAGCCGCTGTTTTATTTCTCTAGATTCATAACCTTATTTTTTTTTTGTTTCTAAATCTCATATTGAATTCGAATATATGGAGTGTAGTTTCGTTTTGATCATAATTAATGGCCGCAAAACACATATTTGAAGTCTCTACATTCCCCACAAAATCGTGCGAAATTTTGTGGAAAATTTTAAAAAAAATTCAACTGCAGATTAGGCCCATATTCTCAAGATAACTAGAAAATGGCGCTACGAGCAAGACTTTCTTAAGGCTTTCCCCCACTTGAAGCAGTTTAGATGACGAAAATGACATTATACTATTTTTAAAGGTAAATTTTGCACTTTTAGATCTTACGATAAGTAATACCTACACATGTGAATTGTTGTGCCTGTTTAAATACCACTATGATACTTGTTTTGATTTAATATTGTATTTAGGTACATCAAAAATCGTTTTGGGGCTACTATCTCACCACTAGCTACAAAACATTGCTGCTTTTATAACGTGTTGGTTTTATTGTTCGAGTATTTTTAGCCGCTTTTATATTTCTCTAGAGTTATAACTTTATATTTTTTGTTTCTAAATTTCTTATTGAATACGAATATATGAGAGTGTAGTTTCGTTTTGATGATTATTGATGGCCGCAAACACATATTTGAAGTCACTACATTCCCCACAAAATCGGAGAAAATTTTGTGGAGAATTTTCCAAAAAGTTTTCAATTACAGATTAGGCCCATATTCTCTAGATAACTAGAAAACGGCACTACGAGCTAGACTTCCTTAAGGCTTTCCCCCGTTCAAAATAGTTTAGATGTCGAAAATGACATTTTACTATTTTTGAAGGTTAATTTTGCACTTTTAGATCTTACGATAAGTAATACCTTCACATGTGAATTGTTGTGCTTGTTTAAATACCACTATGATACTTGTTTTTATTTAATATTGTATTTAGGTACACCGTGAATCATTTTGGGGCTACTATCTCGCCACTAGGTATAAAACGTTGCTGCTTTTATAACGTCTTGATTTTATCGTTCGAGTATTTTTAGCCGCTTTTTTAGTTCTCTAGATTTATAACCTTAATTATGTTTTTGTTTCTAAATTTCATAATGAATGCGAATATATGATAGTGTAGTTTCGTTTTAATGATAATTAATGACCGTAAAACACATATTTGAAGTCATTACATTCTCCACAATATTGGGCAAAATTTTGTGGAGAATTGTCCAAAAAATTCTCAATTGCAGATTAGGCCCATATTCTCAAGATAACTAGAAAACGGTGCTACGAGCAAGACTTCCTTAAGGCTTTCCCCCATTCGAAGCAGTTTAGATGATGAAAATGACATTTTACTATTTTTAAAAGTGAATTTAGCAATTTTATATCTTACGATAAGTAATACCTTAACATGTAAATTGTTGTGCCTCTTTAAATACCACTATGATACTTGTTTTTATTTAATATTGTATATAGGTACATCGAGAATCATTTTGGGGCTACAATCTCATCACTAGCTAAAAAACGTTGATGCTTTTACAATGTCTTGCCGTCTTGGTTTTATTCTTCGAGTATTTTTAGCCGCTTTTTTATTTCTCTAAATTCATAACCTTATTTTTATTTTTATTTCTCAATTTCTTATTGAATGCGAATATATGAGAGTGTAGTTTCGTTTTGATGATAATTAATGGTCGCAAAACACATATTTGAAGTCACTACATTCCCTACAAAATCGGGCAAAATTTTGTGGAGAATTTTTAGAAAAATTTTCAATTGCAGATTTGGCCTATATTCTCAAGATAACTAGAAAATGGCGCTACGAGCAAGACATCCTCAAGGCTTTCCCCTGTTCGAAGCGGTTTAGATACCGAAAATGATATTTTACTATTTTTAAAAGTGAATTTTGCACTTTTAGATCTTACGATAAGTAATACCTTCACATGTGAATTTTTGTGCATGTTTAAATACCACTATGATACTTGTATTTATTTAATATTGTATTTAAGTACATTGAGAATCATTTTGGGGCTACTATCTCACCACTAGCTACAAAACGTTGATGCTTTTATAACGTGTTGGTTTTATTGTTCGAGTATTTTTAGTCGAATGACGAATAATGTATCATCAATTTTCCCCATCTCATATCCATGATTAATAAGGAAGGTTCTAAGTCTCTCATACCAAGCTGTAGGAGCTTTTTTGAGTCCATATAGGGCTTTATTAAGTTTAAACACATGATATGGTTTTTCAAAATCTTCAGAGCCCGGGGGTTGTGACACAAATACTTCTTTATTTATGCCACCATTTAGAAAAGCACTTTTGACATCAATTTGATATAGTTTTAAGTTTTTAGCACATGCATATGCTAGAAGTATTCTAATGGACTCTAGTCTAGCTACGGGAGCAAAGGTCTCATCGTAATTGATTACTTCTTGTTGGCTATAACCTTGTGCAACTAACCTGGCTTTGTTTCTAACAACCTTTCCATCTTCATCTAGTTTGTTCCTATATACCCATTTAGTTCATGTGATATTTTGCTCACTTGGTAAGGGAACCAAATCCCATACGTCACTCCTTTAGAATTGATTTAATTCATCTTGCATGGCTTCTACCCAACTTTCATCTAATAAAGCTTCCTTGATGTTTTTAGGTTCTATTGGGAGATGAATGCATAGTTTACAACTAGATTGAAGATTTGTGATCTTGTGGTTCTAGTGTTGATATCTCCTATGACTTGATCTATTGGATGATCCTTAATATGTTTAAGGTCGGTTGTGGGTTCTAGATTGTCTTTGCTAGGATCGTTTTCCAAGTGAGATTCTTTCTCATTGGTTTCCTCGACTTCTTTGGGCTCATTTTGGGTTGTGCTAGTCACAATGGCTTCTTGTTCAATCACATCATCATCTACTAGTGGTTTGGATTAGGTGGAGGAGTTTCATCAAAAGTGACATCTAACAACTCTTCTATGACATTAGTGTACTTGTTTAGAACCATATAGGCTTTGCTCTCTAATGAATATCCTAGGAATACTCCTTCATAGGCTTTAGGTTCGAACTTTGTTAAGTATTCCTTTTTGTTTAAGATGAAACACTTACATCCAAATATCCTAAGGTGACTTACGTTAGGTTTTCTACCATTTAGGATTTCATATGGTGTTTTATCCATTGAAGGCCTAATTAGAACTCTATTTTGAATATAGGTAGAGGTTGCTACCGCTTCACACCAAATTTTTGAGGGATTGATTGTTCATTTAACATTGTTTTACTCATTTCTTGAAGAGTTCGGTTTTTCCTTTCAACAACCCCATTTGATTGAGGAGTGCGAGGAGCTGAGAAGTTATGAGAAATTCCATGTAAATGACAAAAGACTCCAAATTGGGCATCATTATCAAATTCTCTTCCATGATCCGTTCGTATGGTGACAATTATACACTCAAGTAAGTTTTAAATTTTTGTAGCAAAAATTACGAATCTTTCAAATGCTTCATTTTTGTGTTTTAGAAAAAGTGTCCATCTGTATCTAAAAAAATCATCAACGATTACCAAGGAGTAGAAATTCCCACCATAACTTTGAACGGATGATGGACCAAACAAATCCATATGTACGAGTTCTAGATATCTTTTAGTTGAAATGAAGTTTTTAGGCTTATGACTAGCATGAACTTGTTTTCCTACTTTACATGCATCACAAAAATGATTTTCATATTTTAGCTTGGGTATATCTCTAACTATTTCTTTAGAAGATATGTTGTGAATTAGTTTCATATTAGCATGTCCAAGTCTCCTATGCCACAAAGCGGTAGTGTCATGAATGGAAGTAAGATAAATATCTAAATGTTTAAAGTTATTTAGTTTGCACGTGTAAAGGCCCTTTTTCCTAATTCCATTTATAACATTTTTACCATCTTTGGTTATGTGATGATGATTTAGTGAATGTCATATTATAACCTTTATCACATATTTTACCAACACTTAGCAAGTTAAAGCTTAGATTCTTAATATGCAAGACATCTTCAATAGTAATTTTAGAGTTAGTGATATTACCTTTACCGATGATTTTACCTCGTACATCGCCACCAAAGATTACGTCACCACCGTTATGTTCGTTGTACCTTGTGAAGAAGTCTTTGTTCCCCGTCATGTGCGTTGTACATCCACTATCGATTATCCAATCTTCTTCTTCTTATACAACGCCATTTAGGCAAACCTGTATTTGGTTGATTAATATCTTTGGTACCCAATGTTTATTGGGTCCAAGATGATTAGCATAAAAAACTCCTATTCTAACCTATCTTTTTACGAATTTAGCATTGTAGTTTCCTTTTGGTTGGGCCCTTGTTTCAATTATTTCTTTCCTAGGGTTTCTAGAATGGTTAGTTCTACTTTCTAAGAAATTCTTCTTGAAATGTTTGATTTCTTCCTTTTGAAATAGTCTAGAGTTTGAGGATGGACCTGCGGTCGACTTTACAGTCTTGTCGTGCTTCGACCGTACGTCCTCTGTGACGTTTGGCTTTCCTTGATACTTGACAAATATTATAGGTTGTTGTTTTGATGATTTAATTTTGAGAGAGCTTTCTTTAAACCTAACCCATGTTTGTTATTGCTTGTCCGTTGAACACTTAAAATATCTTCTAGCACTTTTCCACTTTTATTATATATTGAAAACTTGATTTTATTTTCAAGTAGTTTGACGGTTTTGTTACGCGTTTTATTTTCATGCTTTAGATCATCACAAGTAAGACATTCGTGTGAGTTAGCTATTCTTTCCTTTAGCCTAGACACTTCTAACTTAAGTGAGTTATTTTCTTCCTTTAAGTTAGTTTACTAGTGCTAACTCTACTACTTAGATCACAAAGCTTAATGAAATTATCAAAATTGAATTCAAAAGAGTTTGGAAGAACCTCATTGTCGATTTGTCCGACTAGGAAAGCTTCATTATCTCTTTCCGAGCTTGGTGCTTCAACGACCATAAGACATGTTTTCTTTCCTTCTTCTTGTATCTCGTTTTCTTCAACATCCCATGCACCTCCAAGAAATGCCTTCTCGTTCTTTCTTTTGGGACATTCACTTATTAAATGATTTGGATCACCACATCCAAAACACTTCCTTACGAACTTCTTTTTGGAATCAAGAGGTGCCTTCTTTGAGTCCATTGGGGTTCGGACATGATTCCCGGGTCTTCGGTAGAATTTCTTGAATGATCGAACAATAAATGCAAGTTGTTCATCATCATTTAGGATATCATCTTCATCCTCTTCGTATTCGCCTTCTTCACTTGCTTTGGCCTTCAAAGCAATTGACTTATTCTTTTCCTTTTTGACTTTGTCCGCTTCTTCATCCTTGTCTAGGATGACCTCATGGACTTTGATATTTCCAATGAGTTCATCAAGAGACAATTTTTCCAAGTCCTTCGACTCATCTATTGGCGTTACTTTAGGTCTCCATTTTGAGGGTAATGCTCTTAAGAATTTTCGAACATATTGCTTGTTTGTGTATATGTACCTAAAGCTTTCAAACTTGAACAAATATTGTTAAATCTAGAATAAGCAATATCAATTTTCTCATCATTAGATATCACAAATTGTTCATATTGAGCTACTAGTAGTTCAATTTTATTTTCAATGACTTGCACATTTTCTTGATGAGTAACTATTAAACTATCTCATATTTCCTTTGCACTATTAAGCATAAAGACCCTTTCGTATTCTTTTCTAGGCAAAGCGTTAGATATGACTAGTTTAGCTTGATAGTTTTTCCCTACATCCGTTTTATGTTCTTTGGACCAATTATCTTCGGGTACAATTATTCTAGTTTTCTCTGTCCTCACTTAGTGTGAATGGAACGCAATCTCCCTTGGTAATTATGTTCCAAACATCTATATCTTTAGCACGGACATATGTTTCAAATCTTTGTTTCCGATAGCAAAATCCTTGACTCTCAAGTAGTGGAGGCCTTTGCATAGAGGAACCTTCACTATAGCTCAAGTTCTCATATTTTTGTTCCATGATCTTTAACTCAAAAGTTTGCAAAAATTAATTGTTATCTCAAAAATAACAATTTAGCAAAATGTTTAAAGCAACCGCTCTGATACCAATTGTAAGTAACTAGAGAGGGGGTGAATAGTTACTTAATACGATTTTTAAAACTTTTTCGATTTAGAACTTGAGATCACTATAGTGGGATTTGAATAGTTTGTTCACAAGTATAATAAATATAAAGATAATGGATAATAGAACAAACACGAAGATTTATAGTGGTTTAGAAAGATGTTAACCAATTTTCCTTAATCCACTCCTTAATTCTAACGAATTGAGAGTTAGTTTCACTATGATACTCCAAACTCGGTGGAGTGTCCGGATACAATACTAGCTCCTCGATAAACCGCAACTTATGAACCCTTACGTCTCTTTAAAGAATTCACAATCATCAAATGCTCTTACCACAAGATCCTAATGCTTCCTCTAAGTGAAACCTCACCTATCTTCTAGATCCCTTTAAGAAGATAGTTTACAAGTAAACTCACAACTAAGTTTACAATCACTCTTGCTTGAATCACTTTAAATAGATTACAATAATATTTGAATAATATTAATAAATGTATGGAAATGTAAGTGCAAGAGGTGACTCTTCAAGTGCTCCAAGATTTAGCTTTTATAGGCAATAGAAATTCAAACCCGGATAATTGCGGCTCACCTCACGGTCGACCATGCAGGTCTCTAACCTCTGAATTTGTAGTCGTTTGTAATCTTTAACTTTATCATTTTCCCTTATTGGATGGCAGTAATTAGATGCCAAAAACATCTGAAAAGACATGTGATATCGGCTAAAAAGTCACGTTTTTACCTCCGGTATTAAGTCCCAAAAGCATAAAAGTTCAAATATTTGTCAGCAAAATAATCACTTTTTCGGTTAAATTTGTAGGTAAAGTAATTACGAAGACGATGCAAAAAGAATCAAGAGAATCGAAGCTAAAACGAATATTCTAGAGCGAAAACGGTGAAAGGCAAGGAATCAAGTTACGACCCAGTAAAATCAGCTGACCAGGCAAGCCAAACGGCCTGCCAAACGGCTTGCCTGGCTTGCAAATGGCCTGTCAGTCATTTGCCGGCAAATTCCAAGTCTATTTAAAGGCTTTTTGGCATCCATTTTCAACACACCTCTCTTCACTCTCTCATTACAATACACTTTCTCTCACTAGAGCTTTCAAGGCCTTCTCACCACCGAGCGGGAAATTATGTACCCGGAGGCAAACGCCGAAGATTGTAATAGGAGCAGTCTAGAGGATGTCAGCACTTGTAATGGTCCGGATCTCGACTGTAAATGATGAACGCTTTCCTTAATTTAATAAAGTTATCTTAAGTTGCTTTCATCTTGCATGCTTATCTATCCGTTACAAATGTTTATTATGTGTTGAATACTTTATCTGAAACTTATACTACTGTTATGCTGAAACCTTGATGGTTTAGAAGTTTAATTTACGGATCACCCTTTCCGCTTATTCACGTGGCTATAACCTAGTATTAGGACCTGATCAACCCTAAGATACGGATAAGTAGTTATGTGTGCTTAACATCACAATAGGGATATAGTACCTACGTACGAATAATCATTTATTCGTCAGAGAAGAGCTGCCCATTTAGGTTGTGATTATAGTAGGCAATATAGAGTTCAAGGAACACTGGCTTGCTCAAAAGCATGATTCGCGTCAGAAGCAACGTTCTTGAGATGTTGTAAGATGATCCGGGATTGAATAAGTTATCGCAAAGGAGAGACCTCTAATCCAATTAGCAGTACCTTAGAATATCTAAGATTGCACATCTGTTAATGTTAAGACATAGTTTAGTATTAAGTGGGGGGAATATTGCTTTTAGTTAGACTAAATAGGATTAAGAAAAGCTAAGACTTTCCTTAGGGATAATACCACTTTATTCATGTACCTAGGATTCTATCCATAAGGTCGTTTAAACCTTCTAAGGTTAACGTTGGGAGTAAGGATATCCGTCTTAGCCAGAATCTTTAAAACCTAAACTCTTAGTGACAAATCAGTTAGGTTCATAGCCCAGTTGATTGAGGTTTAGTGTTTATTCTAGGAAGTTGAACTCTTGTGATAGCTCCCTATCAGTATCTTATTCTTCATACCTATCCAATTTAATCTTTATAGTTATATTATATTATTAGTAGTTAATCTTGATCTATCACCACTTGTCAACTAGGGTTAACTATATAGGTACTTTTGTCCCACATTACTGAGCAAACATACAAAAATACGAACCTGAGTTATATTTACCACTTACTCGTTAAAAGAAAGACAAGTAGGTGAGTTATAGCTAGGTAACCCCAGCTAATTTAAATGATAAAACCATTATTACTTTTTTGATAGCTAATTCTGACGTGTTGCGACCTAACGACACCGCACAAATAAAACCGTCCGTTTTGGCCATATCAACCTGCATTACCACTTTTATCTTGGATGTATTCTTTGAGGTTGACCTTGGCTTAAAAGAGAAAAGTCACATTGTACTAGAGGTGTGTCATTGATTTCCCTTTAGGCATATGCAGAATTTGGATCCATGACAACCACAAGCTTCCAAACTTCAACTCACAAGTCTTCAAGCCTTTTGTCAACATTAGTTTTGCAAGTATATGCACTCATTGGTTACTTGCAACCTTCCAAATTAGACTAACTTATTTTTACATGAAGACTTTTGGAAGTTTACACTAAACTCTTATTAAACATGTAATTAATGTTTAATGGTTAATCAAGTAGAGAGCATCTCTTTAATTGGAACTTAATGACCATTTTAAGTATTTTCATTACTTTTAATTTAGATTTAAAAAGATACCATTTGAAAAAGACTTTTAGCCATACTTGTGTGATTAACATTAATAATAAGTTATAAGTGTCATTAAGGCGTCATTAAGTGTGATTAACCAATATTAGTGTTTTAGTGACCAAAACTCATTTGGATATAAAGGATGCAACTATTCTAAGCATGTTTAAATAAGTTTTGTAAATTATAGAAGCCCTGAAGTAGTCAAACATTTTTCGATCAAAAATCCGGACAGGAGAAATTGCGGTCGACCCACGGCTGACCGTGGAGTCGACCGTGCACCTTGTTTCGTAGAACCAAGGTACAGGGCATCCCACAGTCTGACCTGCTATCGACCGTGGTCCCAGTCGTGTTTTTCCAGTGTTTTTCAAATGACTCTATTGACTTAACGGTTTTGTGTATTGGTCGTTTGCTAAAGATTGTGTAGGCTTGTGAACTTGTGTTGTTCTGTACGTTTGTTTAAGCACACAAGACTTGGTGTCATCATCAAAACAAAGTAGTTAACATTTGAATATTATTATTGGATCACTAACCAACAACTTGATTGTAATGTTATCGTTATTTTATCAGGGGAAAAAATCACTCTGTGTTGCTTTCTAAACTACGAAAAAACGAAAAACAACTTATTAGATACGTGATTGAAATTAAATTAGAGGATTAATAAAATACTTCGTAATCTTTCTATCTATCTATACATTATATAAAGCACGTGCATATAATCCTACGTGTTATCCCCTGATTAAATTTTGCTGACATGTCCAACTGTTGTTTAGTTTAGCCACATGCCAACTTCTTAGATAATCTGCTTATAAAATTGAAAACACAATATAATATCACGCGTCCCATAACTTTCCTAGATTTAATTTTTAAATTGATTAAATTAAATTATACTTCGTTTCTTTTGTGAAAGGTTGAAAACCTTCTTTTAAACCTTCAACTAATTTTCTTCACTATAAAAAATCACTTATGCTGACCAACAACTATGAATCGACCATTGTCTTTATGTCGGTGAAGGATGGCTGCTTTAGATGACAACGATTTTTTTCCTCCAAAACTAAAAAAAAAAATAACTATTTTCGAACACAATTTTAATCTATGATATCTCTAATGAAAAAAAAAATATGATTCTAAATTTATAAGTTTTACTGTATAATTTATAAACATGCAATTTAAAAATATTTAGTCTTTTAGAAATGGATCAATGAAACTAGCATATCATATTAATACTTATACTTATAATTTTGGTATAATTTACAGTTATATTTAACACTACCTGTCGAACATTTTTTTTACTCTAAAATATCTTCTAATCATAGAAGTCGATAGGTAAGCAATTATATTTAGTAGTTTACTTTAATTTGAATTTAGTGTTTTTTTTTTTTTTTTTTTTTTTTGTCAATAATGAATGATGATCGTGATGTTTTTGAAATGCCTAATCATTCGATAATATTACACGTATACATTCCGTTCATCAACAGCCGTGCAACACACGAGCTCAAACCCCTAATCATTCGATACTATTACATGTATACCTTTTCTGGTTATTAACGGCCGTGCAACGCATGAACTCAAAGCCCGATATTTACATTTGCAAAAACATAAATTTACAACTTTTGTGTAACGCACTAGTAATAAAACTAATAATTTAATAAGGAGTAAATAATTAATTTAATTAATAATTAATAATTCAATTATAATTAAATCAATCGTACCTCTTAAGCTTTGCCTCGTCAATCAATCGCAACTAAACCCAACCCAACCCCCTTATTTTTCCTTCACATCCCGCACCTATTCGCCGGGCATATTCACCTGATCGCTACATATACTAACTAACACCCATTTTTTAATTTAATAATTATATATCATCAAACCCTAAATTCGATCAATTCATATTCAATTGCGATCATTTCTCCATCGAATTTCACTTTAATTTAAACTCCGATGGATGTAGATGATTGCGTTAGTAGCCACGGTGAAGAAGATTACTATTGCTCCGATCGCGATTCCCTCGATGATGCACTCGAGAATGATGATTCTGATTCTCAATGGAACCCCCCTAAAAGTTCATCATCAAAGGTATTCTTTAATTAAATAAGCTTTTTATTCGTATGTAAAAATCTTTATGTATATAATTTTAGTGCATTAGGTTTTTGCTGTTTTTAGGTTTTCATTTGAATCATAATTGAGAATGTTTGATCAGTATGGCTGTGTATATGTTCAATTTTGGTGGAATTCGTATTAATTATATGTTTATTTCAATGTTTTGATTAGGATTGTGATAAAGCCTTTTTTTTTTTTTTTTTTTTTTTTAATCTGTATGTTCAAATTTATATGATTTCAGTTGTTATGGTTGGTGTATTCTGTTGTATAGCATTGCGGGTTGATATATTAGTCTTGAATTGTGACTGGAATGGGAGTTTGTTTGTGTGGTATCTGTGAAAGGTTGTGTATAGTATATGTGTATTTACCGCAATTGGTGTTTGATTTGTAAATCTTGATTCAATAATTTGAAATAATAGTCTGTAGATGTATTTTAGAGTTGGTTCATGTAGTGTTTGATCCGAGTGAAATGTTTAGTTAGATACATGTTCTTGCTTACTCTGTAATTGTTGTTGCGATTTCTTGAGTTGTATTGAGCATAGCACATCTTTTGGTGGTTAAATTACTTGTGGTTCCTCTTACAACGTAACAAAGGTCCTTTCTTTGCACAGGTGTCCTCTCTATCTGTTGTGTCTTTATGAGGATAAACTTATAAGTTATAAAACGTAGCAAACTGTTACTGTTTGATATGTTTCGACTGAACCTCATTTTCAATTTTGGAGAATGAGTATGCAAGTATGTCGTAGCATTTTGCAGGTTTGCTCTGAGAAGAAAATTAGACATATAACCCTTTTTTTGTCATCTCTTTTTTAAAGACTGTTCATTTTTACATTTGCTAGCAAGTATTCACTCACATCTTTTATAAGTAGGTGGTAGTCTAGTGCTTCTTGATTGCATTACAAGTGCAAGTTTTTCACTAAGTGAATAACGTATCTCTATATGTTGATGATAAACGTCGCGGTGAAGTATTTATAGGATAACCTTTGAGCTTAGTAAGATGTTGTAGATATAATACTTATCATTTATTGTTATTTCTTATTTTCTTATGAATCTTTGTCATGTTCTTTTGACAGGTCATAACAAGCGAATCTCTTTTGGCTGCTCAGGTATAACATCAGAACAACTTAAATCAGACATGGTTTTTAATGTCTATTTTGCACCTTATCTGCTTGTTACTAATTAGTTACATCAATCTGTTAGAGGGAAGATTTACGCAGAGTTACGGAATTACTGTCTCTAAGGGAGCATCATGCGCGGACGTTACTAATACATTATCGTTGGGATGTGGAGAAAATATTTGCAATACTTGTAGAGAAAGGAAAAGAACGCTTGTTTACAGAGGCCGGTATTCCCTTGCTCGATTCTTATGATATGGACTCTTCAGTGTCTACTTCTACAACAATGTGTGATATATGCATGGACGACTTGCCATCAAGTGAGATGACAAAAATGGACTGCAGGCATTGCTTCTGTAACAATTGTAAGAGATCCCTAATTCGCCTAATAAATCACCTTTTATAATCATATTTAAGCAATAATTAGTTTAAAAATAACTTAAAATGAACACAAAATGCCCCATTAGACCCAAATGCCAGCTGCTTGACCTACCCAATTACCATCTATTGTTTTATTGTATTGTTGAAAATGAGCGGGGCTAATACTGTTCTATTTTGTAGGTTGGACAGAACATTTTATTGTAAAAATAAATGAGGGGCAGAGTAGACGTATCAGATGTATGGCTCACAAATGTAACACAATATGTGATGAGGTAATAATCCGGAATTTAGTTAGTAAAAGGCATCCTGATTTGGCTGAGAAATTTGATCGCTTTCTTCTCGAGTCGTATATCGAGGATAATAAAATGGTAAAATGGTGTCCGAGTACTCCTCATTGTGGGAATGCAATCCGTGTTGAAGAAGATGAGTTTTGTGAGGTAGAATGTTCATGTGGTAATCAATTTTGTTTCAGTTGTTTATGTGAAGCCCATTCTCCTTGTTCTTGTACAATGTGGGAACTTTGGACTAAGAAGTGTCGAGATGAATCAGAAACAGTTAACTGGATAACTGTTCACACAAAGCCCTGCCCTAAGTGTCATAAACCTGTCGAGAAAAACGGTGGCTGTAATCTAGTCAGCTGCATCTGTGGACAAGCCTTTTGGTAAGACCACAATTTGTTCTTTGATCCGTTTTAATATTACATTAGGTAAATTCATTAAATCACACTTTTTGTAAGTTTTTTTTTTTTTTTTTTAACTAAATACACTGCATACAAAAAAATTGCAAAAATACACCATAGGTTCGAACAAGTTCATTATCCCTTGACCTATGTTTAAGGCCTGCTTTATTTGCATCTGTGTTTTCAACTGATTATCTAATTATCTAATTACTTATGTTTGATATTATTATATTCAGTTTTTGGTTCTGAGTATTTGATTATCAGCTTTGGTATATCATTTTCATACTAGCTACAACAAAACCGGTCATCTAAGAAAAAGATGAAGGTTACTTGTACATTCTTCTAAGTTTTACTTTGTTTTACAAAATGTTTTTTCTTTAGAAGAAATGCATTTTTTGGTCACTATATTAACCCACTATAGATAAACATAAATACTCAAAAATATGGTTACCTGATTCTAAAACTTCTAACAGTAGTTGAAAGTAGAAATTCATCCAAAGCAATATCATTTGCGATCTGTTTCGTTACAGCATGTTATCTGACTACAATAATCACGTTATACTATACCTGGCAAACGGGTCAGGTTTGGTCGGTTTGGGTAAAATGGTTTTGGGTTGAAATGGGTCAATGGGTCAAACGGGTAAAATGTTTAAACGGGTCCAAACGGGTCAGGTTGGGTCGGTTTTGGTAACAGGTCGAAACAGGTAATGGGTCAAATAGGTCCAAACAGGTCATATGCTTTTACATTTGATTTTTCACATTTATTATATTGTGTTAGTTATTATTATGTATTATATACATAAAAATATTGATAGTAATATACATAATAATTATTGGTATGACCATTAATGCTTTCATAAAGAGTGACAAATGAATCTTGTTATGCTCGACCCATTTGACCTATTCACAAGACCTATTCTTTTAACAAAATAATGTGTGTGGCAATATCTTTGTCAATGCTGAATTTTCTAATTCAGTTACATGTGAACTAGTTGGCTGTGTGGTGGAGCAACTGGTCGGGATCATACGTGGTCAAGCATTGCGGGTCATAGTTGTGGTCGGTACAAGGAAGACATTGTGAAAAAATCTGAGCGAGCAAAACGAGACTTATACCGGTACATGCATTATCACAATCGTTACAAAGCTCATACAGATTCATTTAAGCAAGAATCTAGACTGAAGGAGACCATACGAGACAAGTTGGTAGTTTTGGAGGGAAAAGATTCACAGTTAAGAGATTTTAGCTGGGTCACAAATGGACTATATCGTTTATTTAGATCAAGACGAGCACTTTCTTACTCATACCCCTTTGCATATTATATGTTTGGTGAAGAGCTGTTTAATGGTGAGATGACAAAAGAAGATGTGGAGATAAAACAACATTTGTTTGAAGATCAGCAACAGCAGCTTGAAACTAACGTTGAGAAGCTTAGTAAGTTTATTGAGGAGCCGTTTGATAAGTACCCTGAAGACAGAATAATGGAAATTCGTATGCAAGTCATTAATTTATCTGTTATCACCGACAACTTGTGCAAGAAAATGTAAGTTTTTTTTCCCTCGTTTCTAGAGAAAAAAACTGAACCAGATGAAATATATATTTATGTGGAACATTTATAGGTACGAATGTATCGAAACGGATCTGTTGGGCTCGCTACAATTTGGCATACATAACATAGCTCCATATTACTCGAAGGGGATTGAGAAGGCTACAGAACTTCCCGTTAGTTGGGCCGCAAAATCATGTAATAACGGTAAACGTCAACAGCCGGAAGAACCAAGTAATGGTAAAGTAATTTGAACTTGTTTATTGTTTATTTGGGTTAGACAAAATTACAAGGACAGTCCCTGCGGTTTGTACCAGATTACAGGTGATGTCAGTCACCGTGGTTTGTAAGCATTTCAAGAACAGTCCCTCCGTTAAACTGCTGTTAAAATTTACCGTTAAGTCAAAGCACATGCTTTTCACATTAAGTCGTTAAGGTATCAAACGTAAATTGACTGACATTGTCAAAAAAAAAGTTTAGGGACTGTACCTGTAATCTGGTACAAACCACAGGGACTGTCCTTGTAATTTTGTATTTGGGTTATTTGTATTCATTCAGACTCGAGAACTTTCACGGTCAAGTGTTTTTACGAGGTTACATGATTGAGATGAAACATAACTTGAATTGGACACTTATAAGTAAACGGGTCGAAACTGCCACCAACTATTATGTGTTGTTTGTTATTGTTACAGGTGGTACATATGAATCGGATCGGCCATCAGGTTCGGGCAGCTCAGAAGAGATTGTATTTTCTTCTCGGAAAAAGGACAGAAAAGAGGAATTTGGAGATGGTGGTATGTTTGACCTTAATTTGCCTGCAGATGTTATTGATTGAAATTGAGGTTGTCCATATTTGGAAACCGTAAGTTGCTCACGGAAACAGTTACAAGCAACTGTATAGCTCTGACTTCGTAGCAATTCTATTTTGGGAATTGGTTTTATTTCACCAATCTTTTGGTTTAAACTTGTTTTTTATTTAAAGAGGAAAAAACTAGCTACTTTTGGGTTATTTAACATATTTTGATTCCCCTGGCAATGTATAGTTGACTTTCTGTTTTCTGTTGAAGCAGGTTGTGGGAGATTTTGATTGATCAATTTATGTATATCCAGTAGCTTTGTGTTGTCTGAAGGTGTCAAAATAGGAGTTTTTATCGAGTCAAAACTGGTGTGGGGCGTAACTCTAATGAGTGATTTTTCGTATGGGTCAAAACTCGGGGAATTTTTTTTTGGTGGGGGTTGGGGATGTTTTTGTGTTAGCTTATCCGGATAATATAATATAGTTATAAAAGGAAACAAACAAGAATGGTGTGTTTGGCCGCGCAGCTTATTGAAATTTGAAACTTAAGCTTATTTATTTCATAGTAGAATCGTTTGGCTGACATAATTTCTAGAGCTTTTTAAAGAAATAAGCTGTAGGAAAAGAAAAAAATAAGTTTTTAGGCTTATGGAGTTAATATTACATATTTGACCCTTATGTAATTATATATCATATATTTTGTTGTCCTTTTTAGTTAATTTACAACAATAAGCTCTAACTATTTTTCACCACACACTTATTAAAAAATAAGCTATAGCTTCTAAGCTCAAACTACCAGCTCCAGCCATAAGCTCCTGCAGCTAGTTACGACAAACACACTCGAAAACTTAACATATAAGTCTACTACAAGTCTACTAGTAGCAACAACGTGTAGAATAAAGCTTGTCTACGCCAATGTTTTCTTCTCATTTATGAAAATCCACCATCTTTGTAGAATACTTGCATAATAAATTAAGCTATCAGTCAATATTTGTTGTTGGGTAAGCAGTCCAAAACCTTGAAAATATTATGACTACCAGTTCATGCAAGGAAGTTCATGCAAGGAAGCTCTCAGTTACCAATGTTTTCAGAGGATCCATTCAGTAGGTGTTATGAACATCGAAACATTGCTAGCACTTTATCAACACTTGTCACACCATATGCCGAGCACAAATTGGGTAAAAAAAAAAAAAAAAACATAAAATTTAGGACTTGGACAGTTAAACCGTCATCCAACACAATATCATAAAGATAACGTATCTAGACCATGCAAAATGAGTTAATTACACCAGACGAGGAGAAAATATATTCTTTTAGTTTCATTTTTCACTAAAATATGGGTTATATGTGAGAATTCGATGGAGCGAATGAGTTAAGCTGGCGAATTCTTGCACCAGGATTCTCGATTACACATGTGCATAGCATTCTATCAGTTCTGCAAATAAGTGGACACACCATTTAGTAACAAACTCTGCCTTATAAATTTCATATAAAGGGTTTGAGTGCACAAAATTACAGAACTCATTATTGAGATGTGCTGAGTGAAAAGGAAAAAAAATAAATAAATGAGAAAGTCCAGTAATTTAGAGTTAGATTATGAACGTTTAGATAGATGATTACCATGACATGACTAGAATCAGCTTTGATTTACCAGAGCTTCAATGTCAGTTCCAACTTCAGCTACTTTAGTATCTTTGGATGCTTTTGCTATTTTGGCAATACCACCAACTTCAAAGTCCAGCGCTATTTTCTTTACCGCACCCTCAAGCATCTGTGATTAGATTTAACTTGATTATGAAAACATATTTAATTTAAGCAGAAGCTTAAAGCGTAATGTTGTTGTTGCAGATGTTCTTTATAATGAATAAATTTCACTTGGTAAAACTAGTTAATTATTTAATTATTCTTGGAAAGAAGAAACATGAGTATTGTAGATGAATGAGAAGATATACCAACGAGCCAATAGCAACTAAAGCTCGGTATTTTGCATCAAGTTCCAATGTTTCCCCTTCCGCTATCTACAGGAGAAAATTATAAAAGTTACTGTACGGACTGTGCACATATGTTACTCATTCAAGTAGTGCTTTAAAGTTGCCTATCATAACTCAAACCTTTTTTCAACCCGTTACCCAACACAAACATATTAGAAAGGTTTATTATGTACCTCCAGAGCTGCTGTAAGAACATGAGCTTGCCCTTCTTCATCCTTCTTTTCAACCAAAAGCACAGCATAACTATACAGCAAAAAAGCACACGAAAGTGTTGGCTAACCATTGTTGCAACCGATGAGTAAACCGAGAAACAAAAATGATGTAAGAACTTTGAGAAGTGTTAACACATAAAATAACGATAAAAAGAGTGTAAATAGTTAAGTATAGGGCTCGTACTGCCAACTTAGTTTTGGCACAACACCAAATTCAATTTCTGTTGAAGAGTTGAAGGTTTTTGTTACTTTTACAGACATAAGAGAACGCATAAAAAAAATCATACACAGAACTGAATTGCATATGACAAAAAAATAGCACAACTCAAACATGTAGTTGACTCATTCAATAGAGATATCAGTTCCTCCATTAATGATAGGTCATTTCTCCGATTAAACCCTTTAATAACATAATAATTTTAAATCCAAATGTCATATGTTTGGCAATAAATAGATCGATGTCCATTGATTTTTAAAATTAATAGACTCTTCAGCATACGAGGAACATAATGAACGCTTATACACTCAAAGGGAACGAAGGCAAACACATCAACGGATAAAAGACAACACCTGCAACAATTTGGGGCTTCAAAAAAAGTAGGAGGTTAAACTTATGATAACTTACTTGAGCACCAATGTGGAATAAGACACTTGCAGATTCTTATTTGGAGATGAATGACAATTTGCAAATGCATCAAAAATCTACAAAATCAGATAAAATTCACTATGATTTACATTATAAATAAAGGCTGATGTTAATATAAACAAATAACTAACAACTAATAAATAATAAATATAAGAGTAAAAGAAGGTTAATATAAGAAAAGAAAAATACAGACATATTTAAGTAGATACCTCAACACGACGATTTCGTAACCAGAGATGGTAGTCTGAGTTCTTGAAAAGATTAACCAATACACGGATACTGGTTAACAGATTTGGTGGGAGAGGACTACTTGTAACCTTCTGAATCAATTCTATTAAAATATCTGAAGAAGCAAAGACAGATATCCATCATATAAGTTCCAAAGTAGCAATAAACACATGAAACAACAAGCAGGCCCAGAACCAGTAGTGACAATTTCGACCCATTTACTTATAGATGGGTTGATTTGGGTCGAATACAAGATTAGCTAAAAGGGAACATGACTAATGGGTCAGAAAAGCCATAACTGGTTTAGTCACATAATTAAAATTTTAACTGAAGTACTACCTATTCATGTTTCCCAACCCGTTCACGTTCAACATTTACCCAAAATTAATGGCACGTGTAACGAGTGGCCAAAGAGATTTAAAATTTAAGACATTGCATAGAAATTATGCTACCAAGTAGCCATACTGCTGGATCTACTTAAGCCCCGTTTGGCTCACGTCCCATTGGATTCCGTGAGCCAAACGGGCCTTAGCGAGAGATCAAATCATTAAACATAAAATGAAAATTTACTTAAGACCTTATTCAAAGAAAGATACATCTGGAAATACCCAGTGAAATAAGATCAGATAATTTAGGGATCAGACAATTATACTATGATTGCACAAATACAGATTCTACATATTCTAGACACTAGCTGCATGTTTTACGTCTATGACAATGACAATTAGTATGCATACCTTTTTCATCATTAGCGTGTTTAAGAACAGTTGAACCATCGGGATGCAGAACAACCATCCTTAATATGTCAATAACTGAAAAGCAAGAAAACATTTCATGATATAAGCATACAAAGGTTTTAGAGGTGGCCACCCGTTTTACATAGAAAAAGCATATGGTCATACTAGAGTTATTTACGACACTAACACACAACTCAACAAAGACGTATCTTTTTGGGTGCCAAAATCAACCACAACAGGTTTAAAATTTCATGTTTTTACCTTACAGAATACATACATTCAGTGAGCCGTAAAAATTTATCTTTCCTAGGACAATATTAATCTCTTAAATTAAAAAAAAAAAAATGCTCACCTGGAAACATCATTGAAAGTGGCCACGATTTTAGCAACTTAAACAATAAGCTGATGTCATCATTTGAAAATTTACTAGTATGGTAATGTGATGTATCCTTCAACACTTTTGCTATGGCACCAAATCTTGAAATCTCAGCCTCACTGATTGACAAGTTCTGCTGACCCTAAAACAGAATACCATATATAGTAGATATGAGAAGCAACAATTTAAGAGATCTATTTAAAAGCATACAACTCTCCCCATTACACAAAAAAATGCAATGGGATATGAGTATAATATCGCGAAATAGAAAATATTTTCATTTGGGATATGAGTATAATATCGCGAAATAGAAGAAACCAAAGTATACGCATACATGATTTGACAAACATGCAGCATAAAAATAAGAGGAAGAAAAGATATTACAAAATATAAAAAGATAGATGATAAATAAAGCAATAAACTTACCGGGTCAGACCGTAAAGCATTATTGAATTCTGAAATCTTTTTAAGGATTCCATCAAACTGAGCTGCATCAAAAACAAGCATTCCTTTCTGGAAAGAGTTTTTTGTTAGTTATACATAAATACTTAAAATGCAATCCTAGGATCAAACATAAATCCATTATCCAACAAATGATTATAAGACATACTTTTGGTCATGTTTGGTGAACTCTAAAGGGTTATCTTGTACAACAAAACAGAATTGATAACCTTAATGTAAGTGGGTTGTGTGTAACCACAGCAATTACTTTTCAAGTGATTGAGTAAAAACTTAATTTAGACATAAAAAAGTAACCAAATATGCACCTTCAAAATATAGACTTGCATAATACCTTTTGTCACTTATTTAAAATGTAAATATCACTTCAAACCACTTGCCAAAGCTTTCCAAATTAGTTTGGTTAATCTCAAAACAAACTTACAAAAATGTTTACAATGACTGACTTACAATGTCTGACTATCTTCTTAGATTTTAGGACAAGGAAAGGTTAAAAAGATTTGAGTGCAAGAGAACTATAACTTTTTAGACAGTAATTTGCCCTGCATGCGTTCGTATAAATTTTAAAAGGCTACAAAGTTGAGTAACTGAATCCTATAACAGAAGAAATCAAATTCCTATAACAGAAGAAATCAAATTACATGCTATGTAGAACAGGATTAACTTTCTTTAAAACCTAATATAACAAAAAGTTTGCAACTATATGAGTAGCAACAAGATAACAACAAGCCAACTAAGTGACATATATGAGAGATAATAAGCGTACCTTGGGTATGTGTTTGAATGTTGATTTGCTTGATATGGCTGTTGCAAAAGCAAAGAGCATGATCAAATACCATGTAAGAAAAATAGCATATAGACATGAAAAAGTGAGAAAAACGAAATTTCATGTAACAATCAATACATACAAGATTTGGAAGTCTGTCCTGGTACATAAGCACTAGCTGAAAAATGAAACGTAAAATCAGTCAATATAAAAAATTCTAAGAAAGAAACAAGTATTTCATTACATTATCATATAATGCACTTACAGCCAGTGTAAGGATCACGAAATGACGAATCAAGAATGAAATCTTTTTGTCCTGAATTTTGTAGTATAAACTCTACAACTTGTTGACGATAAGCGGGGGGCAGGTTCTCCTTAGAGAGCCACTTATCCGCCGTGTCATACACATTATCTTTAAATGACCAAGAAAAAGGATAATTATGATCCATTATGTTATCAAATTGTATCATAAAAAAGGTAAACAAAAAAAAGGAATAAAAAAAGAAGAGAAAAAGAAGTACCTGATCTGTTATATGGCAATTTTCGAATTGGTTCACCATCTCCAATATCCACATCGAACACTGATGAAGTTTTGGTATCAGTAGGGAACAAAAAATAAAAAACAACAGTCTATAAAGACAAAGCAGATTCTAAAAAGGCTAACCGTAATCATATTGAACCCCATCAAGAACAGGGCGCTTCATGCCATCATCAGGCCCATCAATTACTTCCCCAATCTGAAATAGGCAAAACAAATGCTAAATTATGGCATCAGGAACCAAGTGATTTAACTACAACACTAACCTAAACTACCTGCTTTTAATAGAATATACTATATAGTATTTCCCACATTTCTTCAGTTTATGCAAAGTTCATCTGCTCTGTTCTAAACTTATGTGAAAAACTCACTTCCTGACAACTCACTAAGAAACTAATAGCTATCATCTACATTTATTTTACAGCTTGCTTCATGTAACATTTTATGGTCTGTGACAATTTATGAACAGTGATTCGAGAACAAAAGAAAATTAAATCACTAGTTCAACCTACTTTTCTTAAACTGCTAGTTTATGGTCTTAATTTTAGGAGTCTATTCTCTTGCTAGTTTTGTATTAATTCAAGTGTTAAAAACTGACCTACCCTCAAACTAACAATTGTTTAACATCTTATGAGAAATGAGTGAGGAATTGGAACCTACGGGCTAACAGTCACATAAGAATTTCTTATCGAGCGGCTTACTATGTGTTAACCGATTCGTACCACTTAAACAACCCAAAATGAACAGGTTTTCAAAGCAGCACAATGCCATCGGAAGATTAAAGTGCTAATGCTGCTGTCATAAATACTGAATTGTGAGGTCAGTATCAATCAACAGTGCTAGTAAAACTTGTGATCAACAAAATACATTTAAATACTAGGTTTGTCAACATGTACTATACATGTGGATATTAACTACAATCATTGTTAACAACTCATTTACTTGTATAAAAAAAGAAAAACAGTAAGACTCTATCCATGAGGAAGAGTATAAAACCTAATGTTAGCATGCATTAATTACTACCTTATCCCACTTTTGTTCTATCATGTTCCACGCGTATGCAACACCATTGTCTCCTTCCCGTACAACCATTGTCTGCCCATCTTTGGTTCCTGATCACCACAAAATCGAAGGGTTCACTTTATTGATAATATTAATAATTAATAATATAATAATAAAAGAAAAACAAAAAATGACGTTACCTGGAACCTGCAAAGACTCTAGACCAGGTAATTCCTCCAATTTTAAGCCTCCAACTCTTTTCCTGAAAGAAACAAGATGCAAGTATAACTAGAAAATACATGATCCAAGACATTTAACCAAATGTGATATTTGAAGCAACTCATTGATTGATCAAAAAGTTGTTGATCATACATCTAAGTCTGAATCTCATGAATGGTATGAAAATAAGTGGTTAACTTAACTTTCACCACATATGTGGTGTAACCATACATATTGTGCTTTAACTTTGGATGCACAAGTTTTTGTTTAAGTGTATCATATTATAGTGTCAACTGTCAAATACGATTGTAATAACAACATAATTATATAAACAATTTCTCAATCTTCGAGCAGAGCAACTTGGGAGAGGGCAGGCACTGAAAGTAGACTATGGGCGACTTTTCCCCTTTAAGCTAGTTTTTTTTTATTACTTAACCTATTTGAGATCAAACACAAGTTCAAACTGACCGCAAGCAAATCATCTTTTGGCTACAGAAGCGCCCAAAAAAAATAAAAAATAAAAATAAAAATCACAAAAGCCCATAGCTACTATAGTAAGTAGTTAATGTCTTTCTAAAGTTGCAGCTATTGAAATAATATATATCCGATACACAACACAAAAGATGGATAACATGTTTTAAGTATTGTACTGTAGTAGATACCTGCTGCCCTTGTATTGAGAAAGTAGAAATGCATATGCTTCAAGCTCAAGAGTCTCAGCTATCTTATCTCGATTTACGGTCCAAACACGAGCCACACCATCAGAACAAGCAGTCACAAAATCACCATTTTCCAAAAATTTTACATCCCAAACACAACCAGGATGCTCTATGCTTTGAACACAAACTCCATCTACAAACCAAAAACATACTCCCAATTGTTAGACTTCAAAAAGATCAACACTCATAATATAAACTATAAACTTCGTAGGCATGTCATAGTTACCTTACAAACCCTTAAAACTGCAACAATACTACATGTGACGGGCACCTAAATGCATCAAGTACCATGTCATACAAGCATACAATGATATGAACATAATCACTAACGAAACTTGCCTAAATATTTGATTTTGAGAAGCATATAACATAGCTGAATATTATGAGACACTTCTTTCATAACATCTCATTACTAGACATAACCACCTCTATTAGAAAGGTATTCAAAATCTTAGTTTAATGTTTTGGATGTATGCAATCTACATTTGCAACCGCCTCATGTAATATATTAGTACATATACAAAATTGAATATATAAAATCACAAATTTCTCATGATTTCACAAAACCCAGAATTTATATTACTATATAAAAAAGCAAGGGAAAGTGAGGAAGACAGATCAATTAGCTGAATTTCTTTTCAAAAATATTTAAGCAACAAAGCATATGCATTATCGATTACAAACGCTATCTCTAAAATGTAACCCCGCTAGGTATCTGCCATAAGTACAACACACATATTCATACTTCAGTTAGAAAACTGTACGTGGCTTTGACTAAAATAAAATTCTTTTAAATGATGTTATCTTAGTCCTCGATCTCAACTTTTATAATTTAACTGAACTACCATCCCATTCATTACCGACTTCATAACCAAAACAAAGTACAGAGGACAACATATCACCTTTCCAGATCTTTGCTAGTCCGTCCTCACTTCCACTAACAACAAGCCCAGATTTATGTGCATCAACAGAATAGACAATCGCTGTGTGACCAACCATCTCCAGTAGGACCTCACCAGTAAGTGCCCATAACCTGATTGAACTGTCATTTATAAACCAATATGATCTGTCAATTTAAAGCATACTAACTGAGAATTAGTTGCTTTAGTACGTAAACAAAAACTGACTTGAGAGACAATAGTGGTCAATCTTTTAAATCCAGGTGGAAGCATGCATATGTCAGATAGATATACATACATCCTTATTAAACATCCAAATGTTATGAAAGAAAGAAGGCAATGTATTTTAGATGTGTAATTAAGACACATGTGACGGCTGAAAGACTCACAGTTATTGACAGGACACCATCATTCATGACATAAATAAATGCATTAAGAAATTCAAAGAAAAAGTTGATAATTGTATGATGGGGGCTTTTGCGCATATAGTTCAATATCAGATAAAGAAAAGGTTATTGTCATGCATTACATTACACACACACGCATATATACAAAAAGCAGCAACATGTACCAAATAATACATCCTTAAAAACCAAAAAGCATACCCATCATGTGATGCAGAAAGTATGCCCAAATCAGGCATTATAGCCAAACCTCTCACTGTATCTGCAAGAGTGCTCTCAAGTTAAACATAAGACATTTCAACATAAATATATTTTATCAAAAACATATTAACCCGGTATTCCTAAAAGTTGCCGAACTTCTACTACATAATAATTTTTCACAATATCATTTTATGCCCATACTTTATACATTAAAGACAAACAAAAACAACAACTAACCTGTATGCCCAGTAAAGGTACGGGTGCATTTGTTTCCTTTCCAAAGCTTTACAGTGGTGTCACTCGAACCTGGATTACGAAATATCAAAAGCTTCTTGTATTAAATACGGTTAGATAATAGATGTTATATTCATGGATTTAGCATGACAAAATAAAATTTTGTATGTGTGAAAAAACAAATAATGCATTATAACCTGTTATAAGTTCGCCCGACGGTAGCTTCCTTACTGCTTGAATTGGTGCCTTATGAGCTTCCCAAACCTCTACTTGATGCTCTCCTTTCCAACGTCTTAGTGTACTTCCATGAATAAAAAAGATGGATAACCAATATCAAATATAAATAAGTATCCAATATTAAATATTAGTCAGTTGTAGATTTTTTCTGGAATGAATTAATCATAAAGGCAATTGAGACAAACGGTCTAAGATAATGAAAGTTCTCAACTTGCGGCCTTAGACCATCAACAGTGCTCTGTTTTGTCAAAGTTAAAAGGTGTTAAACAATGAGGTGTGCAGGGTATATGCCATTGTAAGTGATATGCTCTTATATTAAAGTCAATACTGTTTGGATGAGAAACAGTTTGACAAGCTGGCCCACCCAATGATTTAACATCCTTTTATAACCAACAACATATTTGTATATAATCCATTACCTTGATGAAATCTTTTAAAAATGCATAATTTATCTTCGCACAACAATATGTTTTATATTTAACCCTTATTTTTAGATTCAATCCCTAACGCTTTAATATATTTAAAGTTTCTTTTTAAAATCTACAAATACATTTTAAAAATCATAATTTAATACTTTTAACGTGAGACTTTGAAGCATTTACTTCAAGAGATATATGAATATGAATTAACTAACCAGTCAACAGATGATGAAACAATGTCTGATCCATCCAAAGTGAGTCCTGTGACTTGCATTTTATGACCCTTGAGCATCTGAACTTTCTCTCCGGTTGCTATATCCCATACCAGAACGAGTGTATCCATCCCGCCAGATATAAGAGCACCTTCTGGAAACTGTGCATTCGGAGAAATCCAAGCCAGTGGTCCCACAAAACTAGTATGCCCAAGCAGTATCTTTGATGAAGTGTAAGCTTTGTCATTGGTTTGTTCCAAAGACCAGAACCTTATGGTTCGGTCTCTTGAAGAAGTTGCTATTCCAGCATTATCGCATACACATATACCACGAACCTAAATATTAAACAAACAATAAGCATCAATAATCATAACAGACAAACTTGATATTTGTAATTGAAGCTAATAAAAGTTCTTATAACAAATGTATGCAAACAACATGACTTCATACTGGATAACGTCAACAGCTTGAGCAATAATTACTATTATCATATCACACCAGGCTTAACTTAACAAACAAAATGTGTTATTCTCCCTTCTGAAGATTGAACTATATTTATACTTCAGGACAATAATTTTGTAATTTCCTGAACAACAAAGTTCATATGAACTCGTTTACTATATAATACACACCAATTATAACTTAAACCGCTGTTATCGTACAGAGTTGAATACATTGTGTCAATTTTCAGAACATATCTCTGATTTCATAACCTAGGTGAATGTAAATTACTAACTCATCCGATAATAATCGAAACATCAACCGGTTAAACAATAAGCATAACTATGAACTATCCCTCTAACAAATCAAATGTAGCACCAACGGCTTTCACGAATCCCTAACTTTCACCGTATATATATATATCTATATCTACGATAGTAAGAACACAGGTAAACTCACATGTAGTTATAGAATCGCTCAATTTTCATTCGCATTATCAAATTCAATTTTCACGATCATAGAATGAAATCGATCAACAAATAAACAAAACGAACTCGAAAGCAAAATTACTTTAATGTACTTTAATAGAAACAACTGTAAGAATGAACTATAATTAAGCAATATAGATAGATATATATTTTGAGAGAGATGAGACATACGTCGTCTTCATGACCTCGAAGCTGACAGCGCAATTGGTACTGAGAGAAATCAATATCCATAGCCATATCAGAAATTTAGGGTTTGAAGAAGTTAATTGAGAGACAATTGGGGATTCTGATTGTCGTAGTCTCCGGAGAAACAGATTGTTATGTGGTATCGCTTGTTCTCCAAGTTATTATGTGGTGATACGACGGTGGTATCGCTTGATCGGTATCGTTGAGTTATAAACCCCACAAAGGCTCGAACTTATTTGGACTCTGCTAAAAGCCTAAAACAAGTTTTATTATTTTTATTATGCGGTTTATTTTAGGGTTATAAAAATAAAAATGATTTTAAATCAAATATTTATAAAAAAAAATACTCTATCCATTCTACAAAAAATGTCCCAAATAAAAAATGTTCAGATTTAGATATGTTAATAAAATGTACCGTAAAATTAGGAAAAAATACAGTGTGATAATAACATTTCTTAAACTGGGTGTTTTTTTCGGGTACAATTAATTTGGGACGGAGGGATTATATTTTTTCCTTCATTTGATACGTGAATCGAATTAATTCGTTTCCTTGATAACGTAAGTGAAAGAATGAAATTATAAGTAAATGTTTGCAGACTTTCATATATAAAAAGGGTAGAACTTGAATTTAACTGACTTTTTAGTATATTTTTGAATAATTAACATTTATTTTTAAACACATATAAATAGTAATGTGAACTTTTTATGGAACGGGGAGAGTAATAAACAGATAATCAATAATAAGATACTTGTTTCACAAATCAAAGCTTTTAAGAGTATAAGATTATCATAGAATCATAGAATGTGTGCAAAACAAGTCACTCAACGTGCTTGAAATTTTGAAAAATTTCATATGTCCTTGTTTTGATATCAGTTCAAGTAAGAAGGAAAATATAAAACAAAAAAAAAATGTTTTTTCCTTCTTTCGAGAAAAATAATTTAAAATCAGAAGTGATTATAATTGAAAGATATCAGAAACATTGATAACTTGTTTTGAAATTTATAATGATCAATTTTTTTAGTAATATTTATTTTTTCATATGTTTTGAAAAAGTTAACGTTTCTAAGGTCACGTTTTTATATCTGGAATAAGGACCTATAAATAGTGAGACGGCTGTGAACATTATTATTAATATCTATGATATGATCAGTGTTGTAAATCTCCTTATTTCTCTCTGAGATCTCCCCGGGATCTCTCGTTTATAGAAGGAAACCGAGACGAAATGTCCATCTCCCGAGATTTCACGGTCAACGGGGTCAAACATGGTCAAAGATACGATTTTTCGGATTTTCTTGCACATTTCTCTAATTTTCTCACCCATTTCTCTGAATTTTATGTGAAATCTCGTAATAATGTATATAAATATACATATATTTATTTATATATATAAATTTATACTAAAAACACTAAAAAGTCAACATAAGTCAACGTTCAAGATCTCCCCGAAATTTTTTTGAGAAGCCGAGATCTCCCCAAAAATGTTCAAACGAGATCTCCCCGAAAATCGAGTTCTCCAACCTTGGATATGATATATGATATATGACGTAATGTGATATATAGATTTTGTTTTAAGAGATATATAAATAGAAATAGAAATATTTCGTTTTACAAACAAAATTGATAATTTGAATAGTAACTTTTTATTTAATATGATTTATTTTTTATATGCTATTACTATTATATAATCAACATAAACATATAAATGGTCATTCAAATTTTTTTATATTCACTTTTCTCAGTAGTTGTTTGTACAATACAACTGTCAATGAATAAATATAAGTATATCTATTGTTTAAATTGTTATTTTTGTGATTTTGAATATTGTTTGGATTGTTATTTGAATGTGACATTGTTTTTGATGAGTATTGTTACAAAATTTTTGAATAAAAAGTAAGTTTTTGATATGACATCACATGCTTTTTTTCAATGCATTTTAAATGATGCTCGGTAAAAGGAATTTTAGTGTGTTTATTTTACCATGTAGAAAAACAACCAGCGCGTAGTAAATGGTCTAATAGTGCGAGGATCACTCTCTCGTGGGTATAGCTTTGTGACGTCCCGTACAAAACCATCGTGTACGGATCATCAACAACAGGATCATTACAAGGTCAAACACTATATGCTGTTTGAAAACCAGTTTTGCATTCATAAAAAGATAACGTTTACAAAAGATATCGTGACACAAAGGTCGTTACAAAGTCATTATTTGAAAATAACATAATTTACGAATGCAAAAGAAAAGTTCCATGATTGAGACATTTCTAAGTAATGCAGCGGAATTCTAGCACAGCAGGTCCTTAACAGCAAGTTTAAACACCAAGACAACAAGTCTAAACAGCGGAAGCAACAAACCTCTAAGCACCTGAGAAAACATGCTTAGAAAACATCAACAATAATGTTGGTGAGCTATAGTTTAAGTTGTAACAGTAATGTAAGGTAGGCCATGAGATTTCAGTGTTTCAAAACAGTATGAAAAGTATATGTTTAACCGTGGGCACTTGGTAACTAACTTAACGTTTATAATCCCCTAAAAGTACACTTGGCTAGTGCGTATGTTTACGAAGTATTAATGTAATAACCCGTCCTTATCCACCTGGACGAAGTCATCAACATTTGGTCCCATTGCAATGATCGACTCCAAGTAATGTCCTTAAATTGAGCAAATGCACAGCGGAAGACTTAATTCGTACCTGAGAATAAACATGCTTTAAAGTGTCAACCAAAAGGTTGGTGAGTTCATAGGTTTATCATAACAATCATTTTAATATTTTAATAGACCACAAGATTTCATAATCATAAACATAATACACTCGCAAGTGTATGTAAAGCATTCTAAGTGGTTGAGCACTTGGTAACCATACTTAACATTTAATCACGTCGCATATTCCCTTTATTATGAAATCTTACTACACCGTACCAAGTGTAGTCATGAAACGAAGTACTGTGCAACCGTTGAATACTGGTCGTCCAGTCCGGTTGGGGTTGTCAGGCCCGATAGATCTATCAACAGGATTCGCGTTTACAATACCGCTGTAAATAATAGTTACCAAGCTACAGGGAAGTATGTCAGTGGTACAACTCAACGTAGAATTTATTTTGATCACTTGCGTCCATAACGTAAATCATTTATAAAAACAGCGCATGTATTCTCAGCCCAAAAATAATTAGAGTTTAAAAGGGATCTATATACTCACCATACTGTATTTTGTAGTAAAAATACATATAACATCACTGAACACGTATAAGGTTGGCCTCGGATTCACGAACCTATATTATTCATGTATATATTAATACTCAAATTGTAATCGAACAAATAGATATATATTTTTAATGATATAATTTTTTTTTATATTAATAAATTATTTGTTATTTTATCTTTTTAAATACATAATAATTTTAATATAGATAAGTGTTATGTTATATATTTTTTTTTATATAGCATTATTTTGTTTACATAACATAGTTACATTAATACTAGGATAAGTATAATGGTAGAAATAAAAATCTTCTTAATAATAATAATGGTAGTATTAATAATAGTCTTTATAAGAAAAAAAATATATACATATTTAGAGTAATGATTCCCTTTTTAGTATTGATTATATTAACTTTTATTAATAACGCTACTCATTAACGATAATCATTTTAATAAAGGTGATAATTTTCATAATGATACTTCTGTCAATTTTAATAATACTAATAATTATAAAATGATACTAATACTAATAATATACCTATGTTAATAATAAATGTTCTAATACTTATAAAACGATAATAATAATAATTATAATCATATTAGTGATAATAATACATGAAATGATAAATTTAGTAATATTATTAGTAATATTTATATTAATAATAACAATAATAATAATAATGATAATAATAATATTATTAATAATGATAATAATGATAATTAAGAAAAAGAACATATACCCTTAAAAGAAATCGTTCTAAAAATGTTTGTCCAAGACGGGCTCGAACCCGAGACCTCATGACCACCCCTCAAATACCCAAACCACTCCTCCAGCGCCTGTTTTTCTGTTAATGCATGATTTTAATTTGTTTTAACCCACAACCCGTAATCATCTTCTACTTCATCAACTAACCCAATCGACCAACAGTTTAATTCGTTTCGATTGGAATTGAAATATAATCTGTTGAGTCCCAAAACTAGCGACTAACACTTACTGTGAAAGAATCGATTCATAGCTGCTAATATTATAAACAAATATTTACGGTTTCTATCTTCAAATAAAAAAAAAAATTTGAAATCGAGGGTTGATGAGTTTTAGGCTTCAATTGCTTTATAAAACAGATATCAAATCCTGTTCTAAAGACTCGTAAATCATCAATTTTATTTAATTCAAAACCAGAAAATCGAATTTGAATGAAGAACCGATGTTGAACAAATCTTTAACTCCTAAATTCAAACTCGTTATTAGAAATTGGAAGTTAAGCTTTTCCAGATAGTTTAAAAGAGTGATTTCCAACACAACACCATTTACAGAATCTAAAAATTCGATTGATTTTGGGTTTTGGCTAAAAAGTTTCCAAGAACAGGGTCGTGGGTCTGTTCCTTGGGTTTTCTGTTTTTAATCTTGAATTTGCAGTGTATAAATCGATTAATATTGTTGTGTGAGTAGTGACTGATCAATGTTTTGTCTACAATTGATTCAACGAGTACTTTTATAGAAATGGCAGTCGACAATCATATATATATCAAGAATAAATAAAAAAAAAAAAATATATATATATATATATATATATATATATATATATATATATATATAAAAATAAGTAAAAGATAGAGATGATTAACGATTTTTGGAGTATATCTAAAATCTTATTCGATATGTTAACAAGATAAGAGACAGAAAAATAATCCTTGATGGTGAAAGCAAACAAACAACAAAAAAAAACGTATCATCCTAATATATGTGATTAAATCAATATTAACAATTACTAAATATATTATTAATTGTTTTAATAATTATTATATCCATAATAATAATAAATTATGATACCCAATCATTTAAAAAAAAATAATATTTATATTATTAATGTTAATAATAATAGATTGTATTATTTTCTAAAAATATAACTATATTAATACTACTACTAATAATAATAATAATATAATAATAATATTGATAAAGAAAGTAATAATAACAAATACATATTATAATTTTTCTACTAATTCTAATGACAACCTAGATGTATCGATTCTATATATATATATACTCATACATATTTTCAAACAATTGTTCGTGAATCGTCAGACATGGTCAAAAAGGTAACTAATCATCCAGATATAGATTTCAGACTTTCTAGACTCAACATTAGGGTTTTTGCTTATCGTGTCGGAAACATATAAAGGTTAAGGTTTAAATTTGGTCGGAAATTTCCGGGTCGTTACAGTACCCACCCGTTAAAGAAATTTCGTCCTCGAAATTTGGTAGAGGTTGTCATAAATAACAATAGGAATGTTTTCATGACGAATATGAGATAATAACGAAGTTTTATCATTATTGATAGATATAGATAAAACATTTCGATCATGTGAAGGGTACGAGTGAAGCTATCACAAAAGAGTGAAATGAGTAATATGGTATCGTTTTAACTGATGACGTGGTTATGATTGATTTCCGGAATTCACGAGATTTAAAGAAAATCTTTCGTAATAAGATTTGGTTCTTTCGGCGATTTAGGAAACATGATCTCCTTTGATTTAATGCGGCAAATCTGTTGTGATTTCTTTGTCGGATATTTTACTTATAAAACTACCCCCTTCGTCTCCCTATTTCCATATTCCACATCTTCTACTCTTTCTCCTTACTTAAAGATATTTGTCAATATGCTCCATCCTATTCTAATCCTTGATATGTTTTTAATTTTCACATTTGTCATCCTTCTCTTTCATCTACCACCAGAAGAATCTATTTACTTCTACTATACTCTTGTGTTTATAGTGTTTCTAATTCTCCCGTGTCTTTATATTGCTATTTGTATTGATATACATGGTTTGAAATTTCTGGGTGGTTATTGAGTTTTATATCTTCCCTTATACTTCGATGTCCATACTCCTTTCTTCTATAATCATTGTCATCCACAGTTAATGCTTTCTCCTATTTGCTGCGATTTATACTTCCAATTTCTATTTTGGGGCTTTGTCCATTCGTTTCTTCTTCCCGTCCTCAAGCCAAGCGAGCAATGGTTCGGAAATTCGTAGGTATTAGATTTGGAATGAACATAGCTAATGTTCTCAAAAAGGAATGGTAATGGCACGATTTTGATTTGTCAAATTACCAGAATATCCAGGAAAATAGAATTATCAAGATGATTTGTTCTTAATACGTTTCGGAATTGGATAGAATGTGAGAGCCGTGTAACATGGCACATGATGACGGTGCTGTGAATCATCACATTCCATTAGAAACTTAACATGATTTACTGTAATATAATGAAGTTGATCAAGTTTCATTATATTATACTAATTCATGTATCAGTTCCCAACACTGCTTCAGAACATTCCTATTTTAAACTCGAAGGTTTTAGAACTTAGAAACTAACACAGTTTCTTTTATGTTGTAACGCAGATATTATGGAGAGATAAATGATCTCAGATAAGGATAGTTATGAAAATATCTCCAGAAATATGAAGGATATGTTAATGGAAGATATGAAGATATCTTATAGTATCTAAGATTTGATGATGATGAAGAATATCATCTGGAAAGGTTTAGAATAACGAGTAGGGTTCTTACTAACGGTTTCAGCAGGCACTGATTTGTTTGGATTCTTTGAAGACAGGTTCAGTCCTTGTATTTGTTCTTTGTTTCCTTTACGGTTAGCTCAAACCGTTTTTCAGTACCAAATTTCCTATCGAGTGTTCCTAACACTCCCTTCTTTATCCTCAAACTTTTGGCTATTTAGGCCATCTATGAATTTACTGTTTCCTCTGCATTTAATGCAGCCATAACTGAATCGTCGGTTATCAATCCGAGGTGTTTTCGAGCGAATTGTGTTTTTAGATGATTAAACGCTTATGGTAGTATGGTGGAATATAAAAGGTTTTCCGATAGCGACGATGCAAGAATAACGTATATATCGAGACTAACCTTTCTGAGAAGTCGAGGTTAACTTGCTGGAGCTATGATAAAATTGGCTAATTTGGAAAGGGATTACAAAGTTATTTTGGGTAATAATAACACTAAAGAAATTAATACTGATGCGTGTTAAACGTTGACTCAGTCTCCGAGAGTTTTCGAGTGCATAACTATACGCAAGAATATTTTCTTCCAGAGATGCGGTGCGGTTAGTTCATTCTCTCGATTGAGGGGTTTTCAAGAATCATGAAAGATTTGAACACGCATTGTAATTGTCGAGATACAAATGAGGTTTAAGATGAAATCAAGTGGCAAACTTGAAGAATTATTTAGTTTCATATGTTATAATCAATATTTTAATTTAATTCATTTTAATTGTCCAAAGTTAGCAGTCCAATAGTCCGATGGTTCAATGATTCATATATAATTTAATATATAATATTCGAATTAAATAATACGTATCGTGACCCGTGTACCGGTCTCGGTGTCGATCACAACTCAAAGTATATATATATATTTTGGAATCAACTCCGACCCTGTATAGCCAACTCCCACCTTCACATATAGAGTGTCTACGGTTGTTCCGAAATATATATATATAGATGGGTCGATATGATAAGTCGAAACCTTGCATACGTGTCCCGTTATTTAAAGTGCGTAAAAGTAAATAACAGAAATTAAATGACGATAAATAAAATTGCGAGAATGTAAATTGCGATAAATTAAATGTTAATCAGTTAGCTGGGAACAGTTAGCCGGAACAGTTAGCGTGGAATCCTTAACAGATTTTCAATTAGTTAATTCGTGTGTTTCTAAAAAAAAAATTTAATTTGTCCAATGTTTTCTTCTTTATGCCACTTGTCGGATTCTGATAGGTCAAAATCCGAATATGAAATTTGAATGAAAATGGTTATTCTGTGGTGAACGAATACATATATCGGTGATTGTAAATAGAATAGCAATTGACCGTTAAATTAGATTCGAAGAATGAACAGTGTAACTTATTAATGTGAATTCTGAATATTTCTCGGGTACTACCCACCCGTTAAAATATTTTCATCATTAACAGTTTGTACGAAAGAATGTTTAATTACAATCTTTATGAAAATATACTTGCATATATATTTTCTTCAGATGTAATTATGGATTTAATGAGTCAATAGAATATTATACTCATTTGATTTATTGTTGACACTTGATTACATGATCTCTAAAACATTAGAGATTACATAATTGCCATGTCGAACGAAGGTAAATGAGGTAGAATAGTACGTAGAACGAAATTAATCGATGTAGAACGATATGTAGAACAAAGATCATACTCTAAATACAGATGGTAGTATTGAGGCGTGTGATGTTGATATTCGAAGTACAGATTGTGATGTTAAAAGTTACGGCGCGGTTATGGTTTAGGGATGATAAGGGTACTGTAGACGTCGATGATGGTGGTACTGATTATGCTGCTGGTGCTGCTGCTGGTGTTCGTAACATTCGCACCAGTTTCTCCAAAGTCGTCACACGAGCACGTAGTTTGTTAACTTCTTCTAGTACTACAGGATGATTGACGGTTGAAGCGAGCGAATGAATAAGATTCGAGATATGGGATAGTATGTAATCGTGATGAGGTACTCGGAAAAAGGGGAGAGAAAATGGTTTCTCAAACAGGTTCGCCGGTAAGCGCTTCAGGTTGAAAAGGGCAATTTGGTGGATGGATGAGATCTTCGATGTGAAATGATTTTCGGATGTTGAATGATATTCTAACTATATAGAATATCTATATATAATTCTAAGGATTTCGTAGACTACAGAGGAATTCACGGCATATAACCGGCAAGTCTAAGATGCGCTAAGATATGAATTTCGTCAATACACTATCGATGCACTAAATGCAGTAAGACGTGTCTAGACTTGAAAATGATAAGCAGGCAGTTCCCTAAGGATGATAAGCAGATGGTTTCCGACTAGATGTGATAAGCAAAACTTTTGACATATAGACATGGTCAAAGTCCAGACTCACTAATGCATCTTAACAACTTCTCAGTTTGACACACTAATGCAGACCTGGTTCACTAAGACCAACGCTCTGATACCACCTGTAATAACCCGTCCTTATCCACCTGGACGAAGTCATCAACATTTGGTCCCATTGCAATGATCGACTCCAAGTAATGTCCTTAAATTGAGCAAATGCACAGCGGAAGACTTAATTCGTACCTGAGAATAAACATGCTTTAAAGTGTCAACCAAAAGGTTGGTGAGTTCATAGGTTTATCATAACAATCATTTTAATATTTTAATAGACCACAAGATTTCATAATCATAAACATAATACACTCGCAAGTGTATGTAAAGCATTCTAAGTGGTTGAGCACTTGGTAACCATACTTAACATTTAATCACGTCGCATATTCCCTTTATTATGAAATCTTACTACACCGTACCAAGTGTAGTCATGAAACGAAGTACTGTGCAACCGTTGAATACTGGTCGTCCAGTCCGGTTGGGGTTGTCAGGCCCGATAGATCTATCAACAGGATTCGCGTTTACAATACCGCTGTAAATAATAGTTACCAAGCTACAGGGAAGTATGCCAGTGGTACAACTCAACGTAGAATTTATTTTGATCACTTGCGTCCATAACGTAAATCATTTATAAAAACAGCGCATGTATTCTCAGCCCAAAAATAATTAGAGTTTAAAAGGGATCTATATACTCACCATACTGTATTTTGTAGTAAAAATACATATAACATCACTGAACACGTATAAGGTTGGCCTCGGATTCACGAACCTATATTATTCATGTATATATTAATACTCAAATTGTAATCGAACAAATAGATATATATTTTTAATGATATAATTTTTTTTTATATTAATAAATTATTTGTTATTTTATCTTTTTAAATACATAATAATTTTAATATAGATAAGTGTTATGTTATATATTTTTTTTTATATAGCATTATTTTGTTTACATAACATAGTTACATTAATACTAGGATAAGTATAATGGTAGAAATAAAAATCTTCTTAATAATAATAATGGTAGTATTAATAATAGTCTTTATAAGAAAAAAAATATATACATATTTAGAGTAATGATTCCCTTTTTAGTATTGATTATATTAACTTTTATTAATAACGCTACTCATTAACGATAATCATTTTAATAAAGGTGATAATTTTCATAATGATACTTCTGTCAATTTTAATAATACTAATAATTATAAAATGATACTAATACTAATAATATACCTATGTTAATAATAAATGTTCTAATACTTATAAAACGATAATAATAATAATTATAATCATATTAGTGATAATAATACATGAAATGATAAATTTAGTAATATTATTAGTAATATTTATATTAATAATAACAATAATAATAATAATGATAATAATAATATTATTAATAATGATAATAATGATAATTAAGAAAAAGAACATATACCCTTAAAAGAAATCGTTCTAAAAATGTTTGTCCAAGACGGGCTCGAACCCGAGACCTCATGACCACCCCTCAAATACCCAAACCACTCCTCCAGCGCCTGTTTTTCTGTTAATGCATGATTTTAATTTGTTTTAACCCACAACCCGTAATCATCTTCTACTTCATCAACTAACCCAATCGACCAACAGTTTAATTCGTTTCGATTGGAATTGAAATATAATCTGTTGAGTCCCAAAACTAGCGACTAACACTTACTGTGAAAGAATCGATTCATAGCTGCTAATATTATAAACAAATATTTACGGTTTCTATCTTCAAATAAAAAAAAAAAATTGAAATCGAGGGTTGATGAGTTTTAGGCTTCAATTGTTTTATAAAACAGATATCAAATCCTGTTCTAAAGACTCGTAAATCATCAATTTTATTTAATTCAAAACCAGAAAATCGAATTTGAATGAAGAACCGATGTTGAACAAATCTTTAACTCCTAAATTCAAACTCGTTATTAGAAATTGGAAGTTAAGCTTTTCCAGATAGTTTAAAAGAGTGATTTCCAACACAACACCATTTACAGAATCTAAAAATTCGATTGATTTTGGGTTTTGGCTAAAAAGTTTCCAAGAACAGGGTCGTGGGTCTGTTCCTTGGGTTTTCTGTTTTTAATCTTGAATTTGCAGTGTATAAATCGATTAATATTGTTGTGTGAGTAGTGACTGATCAATGTTTTGTCTACAATTGATTCAACGAGTACTTTTATAGAAATGGCAGTCGACAATCATATATATATCAAGAATAAATAAAAAAAAATATATATATATATATATATATATATATATATATATATATATATATATATATATATATATAAATAAGTAAAAGATAGAGATGATTAACGATTTTTGGAGTATATCTAAAATCTTATTCGATATGTTAACAAGATAAGAGACAGAAAAATAATCCTTGATGGTGAAAGCAAACAAACAACAAAAAAAAACGTATCATCCTAATATATGTGATTAAATCAATATTAACAATTACTAAATATATTATTAATTGTTTTAATAATTATTATATCCATAATAATAATAAATTATGATACCCAATCATTTAAAAAAAAATAATATTTATATTATTAATGTTAATAATAATAGATTGTATTATTTTCTAAAAATATAACTATATTAATACTACTACTAATAATAATAATAATATAATAATAATATTGATAAAGAAAGTAATAATAACAAATACATATTATAATTTTTCTACTAATTCTAATGACAACCTAGATGTATCGATTCTATATATATATATACTCATACATATTTTCAAACAATTGTTCGTGAATCGTCAGACATGGTCAAAAAGGTAACTAATCATCCAGATATAGATTTCAGACTTTCTAGACTCAACATTAGGGTTTTTGCTTATCGTGTCGGAAACATATAAAGGTTAAGGTTTAAATTTGGTCGGAAATTTCCGGGTCGTTACAATTAAACACTCGTTAAATGCTAGCGCGACTAGCCCGAGTGGGGATGCCAAACCCTATGGATCCATATCTAAGATTCGCATTCACCGGTTTAAAAACAATGACTAAACGTTACCGAGCTAAGGGGAAAGTTTATGCCGTTGTATAACCCACACATGTATAAAGTTTAAGTACTCGTGCCTAGTATGTAAAACGTAAAAAACGCATGTATTCTCAGTCCCAAAATAGTTAAAGTAAAAAAGGGATGCTATAACTCACAGTGAATAAGCAGTAAAAGTCGTCATGAAAGTGTGCAAGTAGTAAGTCGGTCCGAAAGGTCGTCAACCTAAGTCAAAGGTTACTAGGTCAGTAGGTTGTCCTCATAAGTTCTAATAGTGCATAAAATAAGTTTAAGTGTCATTATCATCATCATTCATCATCGTAAAAGCTAAGTAAGTTTAACAAGTATAGAGGTAGAAACAATAGGCTGACTTTGATCAGCTGCTACGGCCTCTACGTAAATCGAAAAGACGCGAAATCAGTGGCTATGGCTCCGTATGGGAGTCCTCTAGTTTCTGACCAAATTCCAGAACCAAACTCGTCTTCATTTGACCGTGGCGACAGTTTAAGTGCGAGTAGGTTAGAAATTTCAGCACAACGTTACAACGGCGTAGTGACTTTCAGAGGGCTATAAATCCTAAACCGTATGTCATATTAAGTCGAGGCCTAAACGAAAAGTCATCTACTCGAAACTAAATAACTGAAAATCAATTTTCCAAAAGTCCAAGAATCTGATCAGATCCCGAAAAAACAGTAACAAGTGCTCCGGTGGGGTTCTTGGTGCTTGATGCTCATCACGGTTCTCATCCTTGATGCTTGTAGCTTCAAGTGTACAACTCGTTGATGGGTTAGCATCACCTTGACTAAGATTCTACCATCAACACACAATATGTTAAGACCAAGTAAGAACACAACTCATTTAAGAGTCTTAGATGGATGATGAACCAAGGTTACATTAACACAATTACAAGTTCCATTTACAACTAAATTTACTTCAATCAAACAAGTATGAACATAATCTAAATTAAATAAGGTGATGGAACCCTAAGCTAGAGAGCTTGGATCCTTTTCACACAAGTTATAAGATTACAAAGCTAGAAAGCTTGAACCATTGGTGTTCTTGAAGACCTTGAAGCATAAAGCTTAGATCTTTAAGTTACATGAAGACCATAAACACAAGTTTGATCTTTATAACAAAGTAATGAGATCATAAGTTATAAAACTTAGATTCAACAAAAGATATGAAGATTCAAGCTAGAAAGCTTGCATCTTGGTTGTTCTTGAAGATCTTGAAGCATAAAGCTTGGATCTTTAAGTTACATGAAGATTACAAACACAAGTTTGAATCTTTATAACAAAATAACAAGATTAAAGTTAAAAGATTTAGATTTACAAAGTAGGTGAAGATTCAAAGCTAGAAAGTTTGAATCTTCTATGTTCTTGAAGGATTCAAATCCATGTTTGAATCTACAAGATGTAATCAAGATCAAAGCTAAAACGCTAGACCCTTAGATGATGATGATGATTTCGTGAAAGAGAAGGGAAGAAGAAGAAGAAAAAAAAATCAATTACTTACACTTTTTAGAGAAAGAAAGACTAGAGAAAAATTTGAGAGTAAGTGTGTGTGAAATGCAAATGAGAGCAAGTGTAAAATGGTTTAAATAAGGCTTGTATTTATAGGTGGTGAGTGTGACAACCCGGAAATTTCTGACCAAATTTAAACTTAATCTTTGTACTAGAAATTTAAATAAGGCATCCTGATTTGGCTGAGAAATTTGATCGCTTTCTTCTCGAGTCGTATATCGAGGATAATAAAATGGTAAAATGGTGTCCGAGTACTCCTCATTGTGGGAATGCAATCCGTGTTGAAGAAGATGAGTTTTGTGAGGTAGAATGTTCATGTGGTAATCAATTTTGTTTCAGTTGTTTATGTGAAGCCCATTCTCCTTGTTCTTGTACAATGTGGGAACTTTGGACTAAGAAGTGTCGAGATGAATCAGAAACAGTTAACTGGATAACTGTTCACACAAAGCCCTGCCCTAAGTGTCATAAACCTGTCGAGAAAAACGGTGGCTGTAATCTAGTCAGCTGCATCTGTGGACAAGCCTTTTGGTAAGACCACAATTTGTTCTTTGATCCGTTTTAATATTACATTAGGTAAATTCATTAAATCACACTTTTTGTAAGTTTTTTTTTTTTTTTTTAACTAAATACACTGCATACAAAAAAATTGCAAAAATACACCATAGGTTCGAACAAGTTCATTATCCCTTGACCTATGTTTAAGGCCTGCTTTATTTGCATCTGTGTTTTCAACTGATTATCTAATTATCTAATTACTTATGTTTGATATTATTATATTCAGTTTTTGGTTCTGAGTATTTGATTATCAGCTTTGGTATATCATTTTCATACTAGCTACAACAAAACCGGTCATCTAAGAAAAAGATGAAGGTTACTTGTACATTCTTCTAAGTTTTACTTTGTTTTACAAAATGTTTTTTCTTTAGAAGAAATGCATTTTTTGGTCACTATATTAACCCACTATAGATAAACATAAATACTCAAAAATATGGTTACCTGATTCTAAAACTTCTAACAGTAGTTGAAAGTAGAAATTCATCCAAAGCAATATCATTTGCGATCTGTTTCGTTACAGCATGTTATCTGACTACAATAATCACGTTATACTATACCTGGCAAACGGGTCAGGTTTGGTCGGTTTGGGTAAAATGGTTTTGGGTTGAAATGGGTCAATGGGTCAAACGGGTAAAATGTTTAAACGGGTCCAAACGGGTCAGGTTGGGTCGGTTTTGGTAACAGGTCGAAACAGGTAATGGGTCAAATAGGTCCAAACAGGTCATATGCTTTTACATTTGATTTTTCACATTTATTATATTGTGTTAGTTATTATTATGTATTATATACATAAAAATATTGATAGTAATATACATAATAATTATTGGTATGACCATTAATGCTTTCATAAAGAGTGACAAATGAATCTTGTTATGCTCGACCCATTTGACCTATTCACAAGACCTATTCTTTTAACAAAATAATGTGTGTGGCAATATCTTTGTCAATGCTGAATTTTCTAATTCAGTTACATGTGAACTAGTTGGCTGTGTGGTGGAGCAACTGGTCGGGATCATACGTGGTCAAGCATTGCGGGTCATAGTTGTGGTCGGTACAAGGAAGACATTGTGAAAAAATCTGAGCGAGCAAAACGAGACTTATACCGGTACATGCATTATCACAATCGTTACAAAGCTCATACAGATTCATTTAAGCAAGAATCTAGACTGAAGGAGACCATACGAGACAAGTTGGTAGTTTTGGAGGGAAAAGATTCACAGTTAAGAGATTTTAGCTGGGTCACAAATGGACTATATCGTTTATTTAGATCAAGACGAGCACTTTCTTACTCATACCCCTTTGCATATTATATGTTTGGTGAAGAGCTGTTTAATGGTGAGATGACAAAAGAAGATGTGGAGATAAAACAACATTTGTTTGAAGATCAGCAACAGCAGCTTGAAACTAACGTTGAGAAGCTTAGTAAGTTTATTGAGGAGCCGTTTGATAAGTACCCTGAAGACAGAATAATGGAAATTCGTATGCAAGTCATTAATTTATCTGTTATCACCGACAACTTGTGCAAGAAAATGTAAGTTTTTTTTCCCTCGTTTCTAGAGAAAAAAACTGAACCAGATGAAATATATATTTATGTGGAACATTTATAGGTACGAATGTATCGAAACGGATCTGTTGGGCTCGCTACAATTTGGCATACATAACATAGCTCCATATTACTCGAAGGGGATTGAGAAGGCTACAGAACTTCCCGTTAGTTGGGCCGCAAAATCATGTAATAACGGTAAACGTCAACAGCCGGAAGAACCAAGTAATGGTAAAGTAACTTGAACTTGTTTATTGTTTATTTGGGTTAGACAAAATTACAAGGACAGTCCCTGCGGTTTGTACCAGATTACAGGTGATGTCAGTCACCGTGGTTTGTAAGCATTTCAAGAACAGTCCCTCCGTTAAACTGCTGTTAAAATTTACCGTTAAGTCAAAGCACATGCTTTTCACATTAAGTCGTTAAGGTATCAAACGTAAATTGACTGACATTGTCAAAAAAAAAGTTTAGGGACTGTACCTGTAATCTGGTACAAACCACAGGGACTGTCCTTGTAATTTTGTATTTGGGTTATTTGTATTCATTCAGACTCGAGAACTTTCACGGTCAAGTGTTTTTACGAGGTTACATGATTGAGATGAAACATAACTTGAATTGGACACTTATAAGTAAACGGGTCGAAACTGCCACCAACTATTATGTGTTGTTTGTTATTGTTACAGGTGGTACATATGAATCGGATCGGCCATCAGGTTCGGGCAGCTCAGAAGAGATTGTATTTTCTTCTCGGAAAAAGGACAGAAAAGAGGAATTTGGAGATGGTGGTATGTTTGACCTTAATTTGCCTGCAGATGTTATTGATTGAAATTGAGGTTGTCCATATTTGGAAACCGTAAGTTGCTCACGGAAACAGTTACAAGCAACTGTATAGCTCTGACTTCGTAGCAATTCTATTTTGGGAATTGGTTTTATTTCACCAATCTTTTGGTTTAAACTTGTTTTTTATTTAAAGAGGAAAAAACTAGCTACTTTTGGGTTATTTAACATATTTTGATTCCCCTGGCAATGTATAGTTGACTTTCTGTTTTCTGTTGAAGCAGGTTGTGGGAGATTTTGATTGATCAATTTATGTATATCCAGTAGCTTTGTGTTGTCTGAAGGTGTCAAAATAGGAGTTTTTATCGAGTCAAAACTGGTGTGGGGCGTAACTCTAATGAGTGATTTTTCGTATGGGTCAAAACTCGGGGAATTTTTTTTTGGTGGGGGTTGGGGATGTTTTTGTGTTAGCTTATCCGGATAATATAATATAGTTATAAAAGGAAACAAACAAGAATGGTGTGTTTGGCCGCGCAGCTTATTGAAATTTGAAACTTAAGCTTATTTATTTCATAGTAGAATCGTTTGGCTGACATAATTTCTAGAGCTTTTTAAAGAAATAAGCTGTAGGAAAAGAAAAAAATAAGTTTTTAGGCTTATGGAGTTAATATTACATATTTGACCCTTATGTAATTATATATCATATATTTTGTTGTCCTTTTTAGTTAATTTACAACAATAAGCTCTAACTATTTTTCACCACACACTTATTAAAAAATAAGCTATAGCTTCTAAGCTCAAACTACCAGCTCCAGCCATAAGCTCCTGCAGCTAGTTACGACAAACACACTCGAAAACTTAACATATAAGTCTACTACAAGTCTACTAGTAGCAACAACGTGTAGAATAAAGCTTGTCTACGCCAATGTTTTCTTCTCATTTATGAAAATCCACCATCTTTGTAGAATACTTGCATAATAAATTAAGCTATCAGTCAATATTTGTTGTTGGGTAAGCAGTCCAAAACCTTGAAAATATTATGACTACCAGTTCATGCAAGGAAGTTCATGCAAGGAAGCTCTCAGTTACCAATGTTTTCAGAGGATCCATTCAGTAGGTGTTATGAACATCGAAACATTGCTAGCACTTTATCAACACTTGTCACACCATATGCCGAGCACAAATTGGGTAAAAAAAAAAAAAAAAACATAAAATTTAGGACTTGGACAGTTAAACCGTCATCCAACACAATATCATAAAGATAACGTATCTAGACCATGCAAAATGAGTTAATTACACCAGACGAGGAGAAAATATATTCTTTTAGTTTCATTTTTCACTAAAATATGGGTTATATGTGAGAATTCGATGGAGCGAATGAGTTAAGCTGGCGAATTCTTGCACCAGGATTCTCGATTACACATGTGCATAGCATTCTATCAGTTCTGCAAATAAGTGGACACACCATTTAGTAACAAACTCTGCCTTATAAATTTCATATAAAGGGTTTGAGTGCACAAAATTACAGAACTCATTATTGAGATGTGCTGAGTGAAAAGGAAAAAAAATAAATAAATGAGAAAGTCCAGTAATTTAGAGTTAGATTATGAACGTTTAGATAGATGATTACCATGACATGACTAGAATCAGCTTTGATTTACCAGAGCTTCAATGTCAGTTCCAACTTCAGCTACTTTAGTATCTTTGGATGCTTTTGCTATTTTGGCAATACCACCAACTTCAAAGTCCAGCGCTATTTTCTTTACCGCACCCTCAAGCATCTGTGATTAGATTTAACTTGATTATGAAAACATATTTAATTTAAGCAGAAGCTTAAAGCGTAATGTTGTTGTTGCAGATGTTCTTTATAATGAATAAATTTCACTTGGTAAAACTAGTTAATTATTTAATTATTCTTGGAAAGAAGAAACATGAGTATTGTAGATGAATGAGAAGATATACCAACGAGCCAATAGCAACTAAAGCTCGGTATTTTGCATCAAGTTCCAATGTTTCCCCTTCCGCTATCTACAGGAGAAAATTATAAAAGTTACTGTACGGACTGTGCACATATGTTACTCATTCAAGTAGTGCTTTAAAGTTGCCTATCATAACTCAAACCTTTTTTCAACCCGTTACCCAACACAAACATATTAGAAAGGTTTATTATGTACCTCCAGAGCTGCTGTAAGAACATGAGCTTGCCCTTCTTCATCCTTCTTTTCAACCAAAAGCACAGCATAACTATACAGCAAAAAAGCACACGAAAGTGTTGGCTAACCAATGTTGCAACCGATGAGTAAACCGAGAAACAAAAATGATGTAAGAACTTTGAGAAGTGTTAACACATAAAATAACGATAAAAAGAGTGTAAATAGTTAAGTATAGGGCTCATACTGCCAACTTAGTTTTGGCACAACACCAAATTCAATTTCTGTTGAAGAGTTGAAGGTTTTTGTTTACTTTTACAGACATAAGAGAACGCATAAAAAAAATCATACACAGAACTGAATTGCATATGACAAAAAAATAGCACAACTCAAACATGTAGTTGACTCATTCAATAGAGATATCAGTTCCTCCATTAATGATAGGTCATTTCTCCGATTAAACCCTTTAATAACATAATAATTTTAAATCCAAATGTCATATGTTTGGCAATAAATAGATCGATGTCCATTGATTTTTAAAATTAATAGACTCTTCAGCATACGAGGAACATAATGAAAGCTTATACACTCAAAGGGAACGAAGGCAAACACATCAACGGATAAAAGACAACACCTGCAACAATTTGGGGCTGCAAAAAAAGTAGGAGGTTAAACTTATGATAACTTACTTGAGCACCAATGTGGAATAAGACACTTGCAGATTCTTATTTGGAGATGAATGACAATTTGCAAATGCATCAAAAATCTACAAAATCAGATAAAATTCACTATGATTTACATTATAAATAAAGGCTGATGTTAATATAAACAAATAACTAACAACTAATAAATAATAAATATAAGAGTAAAAGAAGGTTAATATAAGAAAAGAAAAATACAGACATATTTAAGTAGATACCTCAACACGACGATTTCGTAACCAGAGATGGTAGTCTGAGTTCTTGAAAAGATTAACCAATACACGGATACTGGTTAACAGATTTGGTGGGAGAGGACTACTTGTAACCTTCTGAATCAATTCTATTAAAATATCTGAAGAAGCAAAGACAGATATCCATCATATAAGTTCCAAAGTAGCAATAAACACATGAAACAACAAGCAGGCCCAGAACCAGTAGTGACAATTTCGACCCATTTACTTATAGATGGGTTGATTTGGGTCGAATACAAGATTAGCTAAAAGGGAACATGACTAATGGGTCAGAAAAGCCATAACTGGTTTAGTCACATAATTAAAATTTTAACTGAAGTACTACCTATTCATGTTTCCCAACCCGTTCACGTTCAACATTTACCCAAAATTAATGGCACGTGTAACGAGTGGCCAAAGAGATTTAAAATTTAAGACATTGCATAGAAATTATGCTACCAAGTAGCCATACTGCTGGATCTACTTAAGCCCCGTTTGGCTCACGTCCCATTGGATTCCGTGAGCCAAACGGGGCCTTAGAGAGAGATATCAAATCATTAAACATAAAATGAAAATTTACTTAAGACCTTATTCAAAGAAAGATACATCTGGAAATACCCAGTGAAATAAGATCAGATAATTTAGGGATCAGACAATTATACTATGATTGCACAAATACAGATTCTACATATTCTAGACACTAGCTGCATGTTTTACGTCTATGACAATGACAATTAGTATGCATACCTTTTTCATCATTAGCGTGTTTAAGAACAGTTGAACCATCGGGATGCAGAACAACCATCCTTAATATGTCAATAACTGAAAAGCAAGAAAACATTTCATGATATAAGCATACAAAGGTTTTAGAGGTGGCCACCCGTTTTACATAGAAAAAGCATATGGTCATACTAGAGTTATTTACGACACTAACACACAACTCAACAAAGACGTATCTTTTTGGGTGCCAAAATCAACCACAACAGGTTTAAAATTTCATGTTTTTACCTTACAGAATACATACATTCAGTGAGCCGTAAAAATTTATCTTTCCTAGGACAATATTAATCTCTTAAATTAAAAAAAAAAATGCTCACCTGGAAACATCATTGAAAGTGGCCACGATTTTAGCAACTTAAACAATAAGCTGATGTCATCATTTGAAAATTTACTAGTATGGTAATGTGATGTATCCTTCAACACTTTTGCTATGGCACCAAATCTTGAAATCTCAGCCTCACTGATTGACAAGTTCTGCTGACCCTAAAACAGAATACCATATATAGTAGATATGAGAAGCAACAATTTAAGAGATCTATTTAAAAGCATACAACTCTCCCCCATTACACAAAAAAATGCAATGGGATATGAGTATAATATCGCGAAATAGAAAATATTTTCATTTGGGATATGAGTATAATATCGCGAAATAGAAGAAACCAAAGTATACGCATACATGATTTGACAAACATGCAGCATAAAAATAAGAGGAAGAAAAGATATTACAAAATATAAAAAGATAGATGATAAATAAAGCAATAAACTTACCGGGTCAGACCGTAAAGCATTATTGAATTCTGAAATCTTTTTAAGGATTCCATCAAACTGAGCTGCATCAAAAACAAGCATTCCTTTCTGGAAAGAGTTTTTTGTTAGTTATACATAAATACTTAAAATGCAATCCTAGGATCAAACATAAATCCATTATCCAACAAATGATTATAAGACATACTTTTGGTCATGTTTGGTGAACTCTAAAGGGTTATCTTGTACAACAAAACAGAATTGATAACCTTAATGTAAGTGGGTTGTGTGTAACCACAGCAATTACTTTTCAAGTGATTGAGTAAAAACTTAATTTAGACATAAAAAAGTAACCAAATATGCACCTTCAAAATATAGACTTGCATAATACCTTTTGTCACTTATTTAAAATGTAAATATCACTTCAAACCACTTGCCAAAGCTTTCCAAATTAGTTTGGTTAATCTCAAAACAAACTTACAAAAATGTTTACAATGACTGACTTACAATGTCTGACTATCTTCTTAGATTTTAGGACAAGGAAAGGTTAAAAAGATTTGAGTGCAAGAGAACTATAACTTTTTAGACAGTAATTTGCCCTGCATGCGTTCGTATAAATTTTAAAAGGCTACAAAGTTGAGTAACTGAATCCTATAACAGAAGAAATCAAATTCCTATAACAGAAGAAATCAAATTACATGCTATGTAGAACAGGGTTAACTTTCTTTAAAACCTAATATAACAAAAAGTTTGCAACTATATGAGTAGCAACAAGATAACAACAAGCCAACTAAGTGACATATATGAGAGATAATAAGCATACCTTGGGTATGTGTTTGAATGTTGATTTGCTTGATATGGCTGTTGCAAAAGCAAAGAGCATGATCAAATACCATGTAAGAAAAATAGCATATAGACATGAAAAAGTGAGAAAAACGAAATTTCATGTAACAATCAATACATACAAGATTTGGAAGTCTGTCCTGGTACATAAGCACTAGCTGAAAAATGAAACGTAAAATCAGTCAATATAAAAAATTCTAAGAAAGAAACAAGTATTTCATTACATCATCATATAATGCACTTACAGCCAGTGTAAGGATCACGAAATGACGAATCAAGAATGAAATCTTTTTGTCCTGAATTTTGTAGTATAAACTCTACAACTTGTTGACGATAAGCGGGGGGCAGGTTCTCCTTAGAGAGCCACTTATCCGCCGTGTCATACACATTATCTTTAAATGACCAAGAAAAAGGATAATTATGATCCATTATGTTATCAAATTGTATCATAAAAAAGGTAAACAAAAAAAAGGAATAAAAAAAGAAGAGAAAAAGAAGTACCTGATCTGTTATATGGCAATTTTCGAATTGGTTCACCATCTCCAATATCCACATCGAACACTGATGAAGTTTTGGTATCAGTAGGGAACAAAAAATAAAAAACAACAGTCTATAAAGACAAAGCAGATTCTAAAAAGGCTAACCGTAATCATATTGAACCCCATCAAGAACAGGGCGCTTCATGCCATCATCAGGCCCATCAATTACTTCCCCAATCTGAAATAGGCAAAACAAATGCTAAATTATGGCATCAGGAACCAAGTGATTTAACTACAACACTAACCTAAACTACCTGCTTTTAATAGAATATACTATATAGTATTTCCCACATTTCTTCAGTTTATGCAAAGTTCATCTGCTCTGTTCTAAACTTATGTGAAAAACTCACTTCCTGACAACTCACTAAGAAACTAATAGCTATCATCTACATTTATTTTACAGCTTGCTTCATGTAACATTTTATGGTCTGTGACAATTTATGAACAGTGATTCGAGAACAAAAGAAAATTAAATCACTAGTTCAACCTACTTTTCTTAAACTGCTAGTTTATGGTCTTAATTTTAGGAGTCTATTCTCTTGCTAGTTTTGTATTAATTCAAGTGTTAAAAACTGACCTACCCTCAAACTAACAATTGTTTAACATCTTATGAGAAATGAGTGAGGAATTGGAACCTACGGGCTAACAGTCACATAAGAATTTCTTATCGAGCGGCTTACTATGTGTTAACCGATTCGTACCACTTAAACAACCCAAAATGAACAGGTTTTCAAAGCAGCACAATGCCATCGGAAGATTAAAGTGCTAATGCTGCTGTCATAAATACTGAATTGTGAGGTCAGTATCAATCAACAGTGCTAGTAAAACTTGTGATCAACAAAATACATTTAAATACTAGGTTTGTCAACATGTACTATACATGTGGATATTAACTACAATCATTGTTAACAACTCATTTACTTGTATAAAAAAAGAAAAACAGTAAGACTCTATCCATGAGGAAGAGTATAAAACCTAATGTTAGCATGCATTAATTACTACCTTATCCCACTTTTGTTCTATCATGTTCCACGCGTATGCAACACCATTGTCTCCTTCCCGTACAACCATTGTCTGCCCATCTTTGGTTCCTGATCACCAAAAAATCGAAGGGTTCACTTTATTGATAATATTAATAATTAATAATATAATAATAAAAGAAAAACAAAAAATGACGTTACCTGGAACCTGCAAAGACTCTAGACCAGGTAATTCCTCCAATTTTAAGCCTCCAACTCTTTTCCTGAAAGAAACAAGATGCAAGTATAACTAGAAAATACATGATCCAAGACATTTAACCAAATGTGATATTTGAAGCAACTCATTGATTGATCAAAAAGTTGTTGATCATACATCTAAGTCTGAATCTCATGAATGGTATGAAAATAAGTGGTTAACTTAACTTTCACCACATATGTGGTGTAACCATACATATTGTGCTTTAACTTTGGATGCACAAGTTTTTGTTTAAGTGTATCATATTATAGTGTCAACTGTCAAATACGATTGTAATAACAACATAATTATATAAACAATTTCTCAATCTTCGAGCAGAGCAACTTGGGAGAGGGCAGGCACTGAAAGTAGACTATGGGCGACTTTTCCCCTTTAAGCTAGTTTTTTTTTATTACTTAACCTATTTGAGAACAAACACAAGTTCAAACTGACCGCAAGCAAATCATCTTTTGGCTACAGAAGCGCCCAAAAAAAATAAAAAATAAAAATAAAAATCACAAAAGCCCATAGCTACTATAGTAAGTAGTTAATGTCTTTCTAAAGTTGCAGCTATTGAAATAATATATATCCGATACACAACACAAAAGATGGATAACATGTTTTAAGTATTGTACTGTAGTAGATACCTGCTGCCCATGTATTGAGAAAGTAGAAATGCATATGCTTCAAGCTCAAGAGTCTCAGCTATCTTATCTCGATTTACGGTCCAAACACGAGCCACACCATCAGAACAAGCAGTCACAAAATCACCATTTTCCAAAAATTTTACATCCCAAACACAACCAGGATGCTCTATGCTTTGAACACAAACTCCATCTACAAACCAAAAACATACTCCCAATTGTTAGACTTCAAAAAGATCAACACTCATAATATAAACTATAAACTTCGTAGGCATGTCATAGTTTCCTTACAAACCCTTAAAACTGCAACAATACTACATGTGACGGGCACCTAAATGCATCAAGTACCATGTCATACAAGCATACAATGATATGAACATAATCACTAACGAAACTTGCCTAAATATTTGATTTTGAGAAGCATATAACATAGCTGAATATTATGAGACACTTCTTTCATAACATCTCATTACTAGACATAACCACCTCTATTAGAAAGGTATTCAAAATCTTAGTTTAATGTTTTGGATGTATGCAATCTACATTTGCAACCGCCTCATGTAATATATTAGTACATATATAAAATCACAAATTTCTCATGATTTCACAAAACCCAGAATTTATATTACTATATAAATTTCTTTTCAAAAATATTTAAGCAACAAAGCATATGCATTATCGATTACAAACGCTATCTCTAAAATGTAACCCCGCTAGGTATCTGCCATAAGTACAACACACATATTCATACTTCAGTTAGAAAACTGTACGTGGCTTTGACTAAAATAAAATTCTTTTAAATGATGTTATCTTAGTCCTCGATCTCAACTTTTATAATTTAACTGAACTACCATCCCATTCATTACCGACTTCATAACCAAAACAAAGTACAGAGGACAACATATCACCTTTCCAGATCTTTGCTAGTCCGTCCTCACTTCCACTAACAACAAGCCCAGATTTATGTGCATCAACAGAATAGACAATCGCTGTGTGACCAACCATCTCCAGTAGGACCTCACCAGTAAGTGCCCATAACCTGATTGAACTGTCATTTATAAACCAATATGATCTGTCAATTTAAAGCATACTAACTGAGAATTAGTTGCTTTAGTACGTAAACAAAAACTGACTTGAGAGACAATAGTGGTCAATCTTTTAAATCCAGGTGGAAGCATGCATATGTCAGATAGATATACATACATCCTTATTAAACATCCAAATGTTATGAAAGAAAGAAGGCAATGTATTTTAGATGTGTAATTAAGACACATGTGACGGCTGAAAGACTCACAGTTATTGACAGGACACCATCATTCATGACATAAATAAATGCATTAAGAAATTCAAAGAAAAAGTTGATAATTGTATGATGGGGGCTTTTGCGCATATAGTTCAATATCAGATAAAGAAAAGGTTATTGTCATGCATTACATTACACACACACGCATATATACAAAAAGCAGCAACATGTACCAAATAATACATCCTTAAAAACCAAAAAGCATACCCATCATGTGATGCAGAAAGTATGCCCAAATCAGGCATTATAGCCAAACCTCTCACTGTATCTGCAAGAGTGCTCTCAAGTTAAACATAAGACATTTCAACATAAATATATTTTATCAAAAACATATTAACCCGGTATTCCTAAAAGTTGCCGAACTTCTACTACATAATAATTTTTCACAATATCATTTTATGCCCATACTTTATACATTAAAGACAAACAAAAACAACAACTAACCTGTATGCCCAGTAAAGGTACGGGTGCATTTGTTTCCTTTCCAAAGCTTTACAGTGGTGTCACTCGAACCTGGATTACGAAATATCAAAAGCTTCTTGTATTAAATACGGTTAGATAATAGATGTTATATTCATGGATTTAGCATGACAAAATAAAATTTTGTATGTGTGAAAAAACAAATAATGCATTATAACCTGTTATAAGTTCGCCCGACGGTAGCTTCCTTACTGCTTGAATTGGTGCCTTATGAGCTTCCCAAACCTCTACTTGATGCTCTCCTTTCCAACGTCTTAGTGTACTTCCATGAATAAAAAAGATGGATAACCAATATCAAATATAAATAAGTATCCAATATTAAATATTAGTCAGTTGTAGATTTTTTCTGGAATGAATTAATCATAAAGGCAATTGAGACAAACGGTCTAAGATAATGAAAGTTCTCAACTTGCGGCCTTAGACCATCAACAGTGCTCTGTTTTGTCAAAGTTAAAAGGTGTTAAACAATGAGGTGTGCAGGGTATATGCCATTGTAAGTGATATGCTCTTATATTAAAGTCAATACTGTTTGGATGAGAAACAGTTTGACAAGCTGGCCCACCCAATGATTTAACATCCTTTTATAACCAACAACATATTTGTATATAATCCATTACCTTGATGAAATCTTTTAAAAATGCATAATTTATCTTCGCACAACAATATGTTTTATATTTAACCCTTATTTTTAGATTCAATCCCTAACGCTTTAATATATTTAAAGTTTCTTTTTAAAATCTACAAATACATTTTAAAAATCATAATTTAATACTTTTAACGTGAGACTTTGAAGCATTTACTTCAAGAGATATATGAATATGAATTAACTAACCAGTCAACAGATGATGAAACAATGTCTGATCCATCCAAAGTGAGTCCTGTGACTTGCATTTTATGACCCTTGAGCATCTGAACTTTCTCTCCGGTTGCTATATCCCATACCAGAACGAGTGTATCCATCCCGCCAGATATAAGAGCACCTTCTGGAAACTGTGCATTCGGAGAAATCCAAGCCAGTGGTCCCACAAAACTAGTATGCCCAAGCAGTATCTTTGATGAAGTGTAAGCTTTGTCATTGGTTTGTTCCAAAGACCAGAACCTTATGGTTCGGTCTCTTGAAGAAGTTGCTATTCCAGCATTATCGCATACACATATACCACGAACCTAAATATTAAACAAACAATAAGCATCAATAATCATAACAGACAAACTTGATATTTGTAATTGAAGCTAATAAAAGTTCTTATAACAAATGTATGCAAACAACATGACTTCATACTGGATAACGTCAACAGCTTGAGCAATAATTACTATTATCATATCACACCAGGCTTAACTTAACAAACAAAATGTGTTATTCTCCCTTCTGAAGATTGAACTATATTTATACTTCAGGACAATAATTTTGTAATTTCCTGAACAACAAAGTTCATATGAACTCGTTTACTATATAATACACACCAATTATAACTTAAACCGCTGTTATCGTACAGAGTTGAATACATTGTGTCAATTTTCAGAACATATCTCTGATTTCATAACCTAGGTGAATGTAAATTACTAACTCATCCGATAATAATCGAAACATCAACCGGTTAAACAATAAGCATAACTATGAACTATCCCTCTAACAAATCAAATGTAGCACCAACGGCTTTCACGAATCCCTAACTTTCACCGTATATATATATATCTATATCTACGATAGTAAGAACACAGGTAAACTCACATGTAGTTATAGAATCGCTCAATTTTCATTCGCATTATCAAATTCAATTTTCACGATCATAGAATGAAATCGATCAACAAATAAACAAAACGAACTCGAAAGCAAAATTACTTTAATGTACTTTAATAGAAACAACTGTAAGAATGAACTATAATTAAGCAATATAGATAGATATATATTTTGAGAGAGATGAGACATACGTCGTCTTCATGACCTCGAAGCTGACAGCGCAATTGGTACTGAGAGAAATCAATATCCATAGCCATATCAGAAATTTAGGGTTTGAAGAAGTTAATTGAGAGACAATTGGGGATTCTGATTGTCGTAGTCTCCGGAGAAACAGATTGTTATGTGGTATCGCTTGTTCTCCAAGTTATTATGTGGTGATACGACGGTGGTATCGCTTGATCGGTATCGTTGAGTTATAAACCCCACAAAGGCTCGAACTTATTTGGACTCTGCTAAAAGCCTAAAACAAGTTTTATTATTTTTATTATGCGGTTTATTTTAGGGTTATAAAAATAAAAATGATTTTAAATCAAATATTTATAAAAAAAAATACTCTATCCATTCTACAAAAAATGTCCCAAATAAAAAATGTTCAGATTTAGATATGTTAATAAAATGTACCGTAAAATTAGGAAAAAATACAGTGTGATAATAACATTTCTTAAACTGGGTGTTTTTTTCGGGTACAATTAATTTGGGACGGAGGGATTATATTTTTTCCTTCATTTGATACGTGAATCGAATTAATTCGTTTCCTTGATAACGTAAGTGAAAGAATGAAATTATAAGTAAATGTTTGCAGACTTTCATATATAAAAAGGGTAGAACTTGAATTTAACTGACTTTTTAGTATATTTTTGAATAATTAACATTTATTTTTAAACACATATAAATAGTAATGTGAACTTTTTATGGAACGGGGAGAGTAATAAACAGATAATCAATAATAAGATACTTGTTTCACAAATCAAAGCTTTTAAGAGTATAAGATTATCATAGAATCATAGAATGTGTGCAAAACAAGTCACTCAACGTGCTTGAAATTTTGAAAAATTTCATATGTCCTTGTTTTGATATCAGTTCAAGTAAGAAGGAAAATATAAAACAAAAAAAAAATGTTTTTTCCTTCTTTCGAGAAAAATAATTTAAAATCAGAAGTGATTATAATTGAAAGATATCAGAAACATTGATAACTTGTTTTGAAATTTATAATGATCAATTTTTTTAGTAATATTTATTTTTTCATATGTTTTGAAAAAGTTAACGTTTCTAAGGTCACGTTTTTATATCTGGAATAAGGACCTATAAATAGTGAGACGGCTGTGAACATTATTATTAATATCTATGATATGATCAGTGTTGTAAATCTCCTTATTTCTCTCTGAGATCTCCCCGGGATCTCTCGTTTATAGAAGGAAACCGAGACGAAATGTCCATCTCCCGAGATTTCACGGTCAACGGGGTCAAACATGGTCAAAGATACGATTTTTCGGATTTTCTTGCACATTTCTCTAATTTTCTCACCCATTTCTCTGAATTTTATGTGAAATCTCGTAATAATGTATATAAATATACATAT